>NW_027063097.1:26747-74470 GCF_032884065.1 Artemia franciscana
GGGAATGTTTGATTAGCAATCAGCATCAACAAAGTTAAAGGGCAATCATTAGAATAATCAGGTATAGATCTAAATACGGATTGCTTTTCCAATGGACAATTTTATGTTGCATGTTCAAGAGTCGGTAAACCTAACAATCTATTTATATGCACAAACAATGGGACATGGAAGATTGTTGTATATTCTTAAGTTTTACGTAGTTAAATTGGACAGCGAAGAATGTTGTATATTCGCAAGTTTTATGTAGTTCAAAAAATATATATATTTATATCTATCTCAATTCACAGGTGGGACACAGGGACACAACTACAATGGCAGGTAACTAATATGGCGTGTAACGACTTACGCGCGCGGGGGGCTTGGGGGCGCGATGCCCCCCGAGCCCCCCCAACAGCTATATATCTATATATATAAAAATAAGTTGTCTGTGTGTCTGTCGAGTGACGTCAGGTGTGTCGACTGACGTCATTGTAAGGATTGAGCTGTATGCGTCATGCAATTGTGTGTCGACTTACGTCATGTTTGTCAACTGATGAAATTACAGACCGGGACACAAATGACGACCGGGACACGGGGATACAGGGAATATAAATGACGACCGGGAACCTCAAAGAGAAATTACAGACTGGGACACCGGGACACAGGAAATATAAATGACGACCGGGACACAGTGACACAACTACAAAGGGGACGACGGGGGTACAGGGAAGATATATAAATGACGACCGGGACACAGGGATTGTTCGAAGAGAAATTACAGACCGGGACACCGGGACACAAATGACGACCGGGACGCTGGGACACAGGGAATATAAATGACGACCGAGACACAGGGACTATAAATAACGACCGGGACAAAGGGACACATCGTTAAAATAATGAGGTATAGATCTGAATACAAATTGAAAATTTGTTTGTAGATCTATAAAATTTGCTAGTAGAAAATTTGCTAGTAAGATTTGCTAGTAGATTTATAAAAGTACTAAAATTTGCTGGTAGACAGCAAATTCCAACAGCTAGTAGATATATATAAAAATAAGTTGTATGTGTGTCTGTCGATTAACGTCATGATTGTGTGTTGACTTACGTCATGTCTTGACGACTGACGAAATTACAGACCTCGACATCGGGACACAAATGACGACCGGGACACGGGACATAGGGAATAAAAATGACGAAAGGGACACTCAAAGAGAAAGCAACCAGGAGACAAGGAATGTTCGATTAGCAATCACCATCAACAAAGCACTGGGACAAAAATGACAACCGGGACGAAAATGATGACCGGGACACCGGGGCACAGGGAATATAAATGACGACCTCGACACTCAAATAGAAAGTACAGACTGGGACACCGGGACACAAATGACGACCGGAATACTGGGAATATAAATGACGACCAGGACACAGGTACACAACTACAAGGGGGGTGCCGGGGGGCACAGGGGGATATATAAATGACGACGGGGACACAGGGAATGTTTGATTAGCAATCAGCATCAACAAAGTTAAAGGGCAATCATTAGAATAATCAGGTATAGATCTGAATACGGATTGCTTTTCCCATGGACAATTTTATGTTGCATGTTCAAGAGTCGGTAAACCTAACAATCTATTTATATGCACAAACAATGGGACATGGAAGAATGTTGTATATTCTTAAGTTTTACGTAGTTAAATTGGACAGCGAAGAATGTTGTATATTCGCAAGTTTTATGTAGTTCAAAAAATATATATATTTATATCTATCTCAATTCACAGGTGGGACACAGGGACACAACTACAATGGCAGGTAACTAATATGGCGTGTAACGACTTACGCGCGCGGGGGGCTTGGGGGCGCGATGCCCCCCCCCCCCCCGAGCACCACCCCCCCCCCAACAGCTATATATCTATATATATAAAAATAATATGTCTGTGTGTCTGTCGAGTGACGTCAGGTGTGTCGACTGACGTCATTGTAAGGAAAGAGCTGTATGCGTCATGAAATTGTGTGTCGACTGACGTCATGTTTGTCAACTGATGAAATTACAGACCGGGACACAAATGACGACCGGGACACGGGGATACAGGGAATATAAATGACGACCGGGAACCTCAAAGAGAAATTACAGACTGGGACATAGGGAATAAAAATGACGAAAGGGACACTCAAAGAGAAAGCGACCAGGAGACAAGGAATGTTCGATTAGCAATCACCATCAACAAAGCACCGGGACACAAATGACAACTGGGACGAAAATGATGACCGGGACACCGGGACACAGGGAATATAAATGACGACCTCGACACTCAAAGAGAAAGTACAGACTGGGACACCGGGACACAAATGACGACCGGAATACTGGGAATACAAATGACGACCAGGACACAGGGACAAAACTACAAGGGATGTGCCGGGGGGCACAGGGGGATATATAAATGACGACGGGGACACAGGGAATGTTTGATTAGCAATCAGCATCAACAAAGTTAAAGGGCAATCATTAGAATAATCAGGTATAGATCTGAATACGGATTGCTTTTCCCATGGACAATTTTATGTTGCATGTTCAAGAGTCGGTAAACCTGACAATCGATTTATATGCACAAACAATGGGACATGGAAGAATGTTGTATATTCTTAAGTTTTACGTAGTTAAATTGGACAGCGAAGAATGTTGTATATTCGCAAGTTTTATGTAGTTCAAAAAATATATATATTTATATCTATCTCAATTCACAGGTGGGACACAGGAACACAACTACAATGGCAGGTAACTAATATGGCATGTAACGACTTACGCGCGCGGGGGGCTTGGGGGCGCGATGCCCCCCCGAGCCCCCCCCCCCCCAACAGCTATATATCTATATATATAAAAATAAGTTGTCTGTGTGTCTGTCGAGTGACGTCAGGTGTGTCGACTGACGTCATTGTAAGGATTGAGCTGTATGCTTCATGAAATTGTGTGTCGACAGACGTCATGTTTGTCAACTGATGAAATTAAAGACTGGGACACAAATGACGACCGGGACACGGGGATACAGGGAATATAAATGACGACCGGGAGCCTCAAAGAGAAATTACAGACTGGGACACTGGGACACAGGGAATATAAATGACAACCGGGACACAGTGACACAACTACAAAGGGGACGACGGGGGTACAGGGAAGATATATAAATGACGACCGGGACACATGGATTGTTCGAAGAGAAATTACAGACCGGGACACCGGGACAAAAATGACGACCGGGACGCTGGGACACAGGGAATATAAATGACGACCGAGACATAGGGACTATAAATAACGACCGGGACAAAGGGACACATCGTTAAAATAATGAGGTATAGATCTGAATACGAATTGAAAATTTGTTTGTAGATCTATAAAATTTGCTAGTAGAAAATTTGCTAGTAAGATTTGCTAGTAGATATATAAAAGTACTAAAATTTGCTGGTAGACAGCAAATTCCAACAGCTAGTAGATATATATAAAATTAAGTTGTATGTGTGTCTGTCGATTAACGTCATGATTGTGTGTTGACTTACGTCATGTCTTGACGACTGACGAAATTACAGACCTCGACATCGGGACACAAATGACGACCGGGACACCGGGACATAGGGAATAAAAATGACGAAAGGGACACTCAAAGAGAAAGCGACCAGGAGACAAGGAATGTTCGATTAGCAATCACCATCAACAAAGCACCGGGACACAAATGACAACCGGGACGAAAATGATGACCGGGACACCGGGACACAGGGAATATAAATGACGACCTCGACACTCAAAGAGAAAGTACAAACTGGGACACCGGGACACAAATGACGACCGGAATACTGGGAATATAAATAACGACCAGGACACAGGGACACAACTACAAGGGGGGTGCCGGAGGGCACAGGGGGATATATAAATGACGACGGGGACACAGGGAATGTTTGATTAGCAATCAGCATCAACAAAGTTAAAGGGCAATCATTAGAATAATCAGGTATAGATCTGAATACGGATTGCTTTTCCCATGGACAACATGTTCAAGAGTCGGTAAACCTAACAATCTATTTATATGCACAAACAATGGGACATGGAAGAATGTTGTATATTCTTAAGTTTTACGTAGTTAAATTGGACAGCGAAGAATGTTGTATATTCGCAATTTTTATGTAGTTCAAAAAATATATATATTTATATCTATCTCAATTCACAGGTGGGACACAGGGACACAACTACAATGGCAGGTAACTAATATGGCGTGTAACGACTTACGCGCGCGGGAGGCTTGGGGGCGTGATGCCCCCCCGAGCCCCCCCTCCCCAAACAGCTTTATATCTATATATATAAAAATAAGTTGTCTGTGTGTCTGTCGAGTGTCGTCAGGTGTGTCGACTGACGTCATTGTAAGGATTGAGCTGTATGCGTCATGAAATTGTGTGTCGACTGACGTCATGTTTGTCAACTGATGAAATTACAGACCGGGACACAAATGACGACCGGGACACGGGGATACAGGGAATATAAATGACGACCGGGAACCTCAAAGAGAAATTACAGACTGGGACACCGGGACACAGGGAATATAAATGACGACCGGGACACAGTGACACAACTACAAAGGGGACGACGGGGGTACAAGGAAGATATATAAATGACGACCGGGACACAGGAATTGTTCGAAGAGAAATTAAAGACCGGGACACCGGGAGACAAATGACGACCGGGACGCTGGGACACAGGGAATATAAATGACGACCGAGACACAGGGACTATAAATAACGACCGGGACAAAGGGACACATCTTTAAAATAATGAGGTATGGATCTGAATACGAATTGAAAATTTGTTTGTAGATCTATAAAATTTGCTAGTAGAAAATTTGCTAGTAAGATTTGCTAGTAGATATATAAAAGTACTAAAATTTGCTGGTAGACAGCAAATTCCAACAGCTAGTAGATATATACAAAAATAAGTTGTATGTGTGTCTGTCGATTAACGTCATGATTGTGTGTTGACTTACGTCATGTCTTGACGACTGACGAAATTACAGACCTCGACATCGGGACACAAATGACGACCGGGACACCGGGACATAGGGAATAAAAATGACGAAAGGGACACTCAAAGAGAAAGCGACCAGGAGACAAGGAATGTTCGATTAGCAATCACCATCAACAAAGCACCGGGACACAAATGACAACCGGGACGAAAATGATGACTGGGACACCGGGACACAGGGAATATAAATGACGACCTCGAAACTCAAAGAGAGAGTACAGACTGGGACACCGGGACACAAATGAAGACCGGAATACTGGGAATATAAATGACGACCAGGACACAGGGACACAACTACAAGGGGGGTGCCGGGGGGCGCAGGGGGATATATAAATGACGACGGGGACACAGGGAATGTTTGATTAGCAATCAGCATCAACAAAGTTTAAGGGAAATCATTAGAATAATCAGGTATAGATCTGAATACGGATTGCTTTTCCCATGGACAATTTTATGTTGCATGTTCAAGAGTCGGTAAACCTAACAATCTATTTATATGCACAAACAATGGGACATGGAAGAATGTTGTATATTCTTAAGTTTTAAGTAGTTAAATTGGACAGCGAAGAATGTTGTATATTTGCAAGTTTTATGTAGTTCAAAAAATATATATATTTATATCTATCTCAATTCACAGGTGGGACACAGGGACACAACTACAATGGCAGGTAACTAATATGGCGTGTAACGACTTACGCGCGCGGGGGGCTTGGGGGCGCGATGCCCCCCGAGCCCCCCCCCCAACAGCTATATATCTATATATATAAAAATAAGTTGTCTGTCGAGTGACGTCAGGTGTGTCGACTGACGTCATTGTAAGGATTGAGCTGTATGCGTCATGAAATTGTGTGTCGACTGACGTCATGTTTGTCAACTGATGAAATTACAGACCGGGACACAAATGACGACCGGGACACGGGGATACAGGGAATATAAATGACGACCGGGAACCTCAAAGAGAAATTACAGACTGGGACACCGGGACACAGGGAATATAAATAACGACCGGGACACAGTGAAACAACTACAAAGGGGACGACGGGGGTACAGGGAAGATATATAAATGACGACCGGGACACAGGGATTGTTCGAAGAGAAATTACAGACCGGGACACCGGGACACAAATGACGACCGGGACGCTGGGACACAGGGAATATAAATGACGACCGAGACACAGGGACTATAAATAACGACCGGGACAAAGGGACACATCGTTAAAATAATGAGGTATAGATCTGAATATGAATTGAAAATTTGTTTGTAGATCTATAAAATTTGCTAGTAGAAAATTTGCTAGTAAGATTTGCTAGTAGATATATAAAAGTACTAAAATTTGCTGGTAGACAGCAAATTCCAACAGCTAGTAGATATATATAAAAATAAGTTGTATGTGTGTCTGTCGATTAACGTCATAATTGTGTGTTGACTTACCTCATGTCTTGACGACTGACGAAATTACAGACCTCGACATCGGGACAGAAATGACGAAGGGGACACCGGGACATAGGGAATAAAAATGACGAAAGGGACACTCAAAGAGAAAGCGACCAGGAGACAAGGAATGTTCGATTAGCAATCACCATCAACAAAGCACCGGGACACAAATGACAACCGGGACGAAAATGATGACCGGGACACCAGGACACAGGGAATATAAATGACGACCTCGACACTCAAAGAGAAAGTACAGACTGGGACACCGGGACACAAATGACGACCGGAATACTAGGAATATAAATGACGACCAGGACACAGGGACACAACTACAAGGGGGATGCCGGGGGGCACAGGGGGATATATAAATGACGACTGGGACACAGGGAATGTTTGATTAGCAATCAGCATCAACAAAGTTAAAGGGCAATCATTAGAATAATCAGGTATAGATCTGAATACGGATTGCTTTTCCCATGGACAATTTTATGTTGCATGTTCAAGAGTCGGTAAACCTAACAATCTATTTATATGCACAAACAATGGGACATGGAAGAATGTTGTATATTCTTAAGTTTTACGTAGTTAAATTGGACAGCGAAGAATGTTGTATATTCGCAAGTTTTATGTAGTTCAAAAAATATATATATTTATATCTATCTCAATTCACAGGTGGGACACAGGGACACAACTACAATGGCAGGTAACTAATATGGCGTGTAACGACTTACGCGCGCGAGGGGCTTGGGGGCGCGATGCCAACCCCGAGCCCCCCCCAACAGCTATATATCTATATATATAAAAATAAGTTGTCTGTGTGTCTGTCAAGTGACTTCAGGTGTGTCGACTGACGTCATTGTAAGGATTGAGCTGTATGCGTCATGAAATTGTGTGTCGACTGACGTCATGTTTGTCAACTGATGAAATTACAGACCGGGACACAAATGACGACCGGGACACGGGGATACAGGGAATATAAATGACGACCGGGAACCTCAAAGAGAAATTACAGACTGGGACACCGGGACACAGGGAATATAAATGACGACCGGGACACAGGGAATGTTTGATTAGCAATCAGCATCAACAAAGTTAAAGGGCAATCATTAGAATAATCAGGTATAGATCTGAATACGGATTGCTTTTCCCATGGACAATTTTATGTTGCATGTTCAAGAGTCGGTAAACCTAACAATCTATTTATATGCACAAACAATGGGACATGGAAGAATGTTGTATATTCTTAAGTTTTACGTAGTTAAATTGGACAGCGAAGAATGTTGTATATTCGCAAGTTTTATGTAGTTCAAAAAATATATATATTTATATCTATCTCAATTCACAGGTGGGACACAGGGACACAACTACAATGGCAGGTAACTAATATGGCGTGTAACGACTTACGCGCGCGGGGGGCTTGGGGGCGCGATGCCAACCCCGAGCCCCCCCCCCAAACAGCTATATATCTATATATATAAAAATAAGTTGTCTGTGTGTCTGTCGAGTGACTTCAGGTGTGTCGACTGACGTCATTGTAAGGATTGAGCTGTATGCGTCATGAAATTGTGTGTCGACTGACGTCATGTTTGTCAACTGATGAAATTACAGACCGGGACACAAATGACGACCGGGACACGGGGATACAGGGAATATAAATGACGACCGGGAACCTCAAAGAGAAATTACAGACTGGGACACCGGGACACAGGGAATATAAATGACGACCGGGACACAGTGACACAACTACAAAGGGGACGACGGGGGTACAGGGAAGATATATAAATGACGATCTATTAGATCTATACCTCATTATTTTAACGATGTGTCCCTTTGTCCCGGTCGTCATTTATATTCCCTGTGTCCCAGCGTCCCGGTCGTCATTTGTGTCCCGGTGTCCCGGTCTGTAATTTCTCGTCGAACAATCCCTGTGTCCCGGTCGTCATTTATATATCTTCCCTGTACCCCCGTCGTCCCCTTTGTAGTTGTGTCACTGTGTCCCGGTCGTCATTTATATTCCCTGTGTCCCGGTGTCCCAGTCTGTAATTTCTCTTGAAGGTTCCCGGTCGTCATTTGTGTCCCGGTGCTTTGTTGATGGTGATTGCTAATCGAACATTCCTTGTCTCCTGGTCGCTTTCTCTTTGACTGTCCCTTTCGTCATTTTTATTCCCTATGTCCCGGTGTCCCGGTCGTCATTTGTTTCCCGATGTCGAGGTCTGTAATTTCGTCAGTCGTCAAGACATGAAGTAAGTCAACACACAATCATGACGTTAATCGACAGACACACATACAACTTATTTTTATATATATCTACTAGCTGTTGGAATTTGCTGTCTACCAGAAAATTTTAGTACTTTTATATATCTACTAGCAAATCTTACTAGCAAATTTTCTACTAGCAAATTTTATAGGTCTAAAAACAAATTTTCAATTCGTATTCAGATCTATACCTCATTATTTTAACGATGTGTCCCTTTGTAACGGTCGTTATTTATAATCCCTGTGTCTCGGTCGTCATTTATATTCCCTGTGTCCCAGTGTCCCGGTCGTCATTTGTGTCCCGGTGTCCTGGTGTGTAATTTCTCTTCGAACAATCCCTGTGTCCCGGTCGTCATTTATATATCTTCCCTGTACCCCCGTCGTCCCCTTTGTAGTTGTGTCACTGTGTCCCGGTCGTCATTTATATTCCCTGTGTCCCGGTGTCCCAGTCTGTAATTTCTCTTTGAGGTTCCCGGTCGTCATTTATATTCCCTGTATCCCCGTGTCCCGGTCGTCATTTGTGTCCCGGTCTGTAATTTCATCAGCTGACAAACATGACGTCAGTCGACACACAATTTCATGACGCATACAGCTCAATCCTTACAATGACGTCAGTCGACACACCTGACGTCACTCGACAGACACACAGACAACTTATTTATATATATAGATATATAGCTGTTGGGGGGGGGGGCTCGGGAGGGCATCGCGCCCCCAAGCCCCCCGCGCGCGTAAGTCGTTACACGCCATATTAGTTACCTGCCATTGTAGTTGTGTCCCTGTGTCCCACCTGTGAATTGAGATAGATATAAATATATATATTTTTTGAACTACATAAAACTTGCGAATATACAACATTCTTCGCTGTCCAATTTAACTACGTAAAACTTAAGAATATACAACATTCTTCCATGTCCCATTGTTTGTGCATATAAATAGATTGTTAGGTTTACCGACTCTTGAACATGCAACATAAAATTGTTCATGGGAAAAGCAATCCGTATTCAGATCTATACCTGATTATTCTAATGATTGCCCTTTAACTTTGTTGATGCTGATTGCTAATCAAACATTCCCTGTGTCCCCTTCGTCATTTATATATCCCCCTGTGCCCCCGGCACCCCCCTTGTAGTTGTGTCCCTGTGTCCTGGTCGTCATTTACATTCCCAGTATTCCGGTCGTCATTTGTGTCCCGGTGTCCCAGTCTGTACTTTCTCTTTGAGTGTCGAGGTCGTCATTTATATTCCCTGTGTCCCGGTGTCCCGGTCATCATTTTCGTCCCGGTTGTCATTTGTGTCCCGGTGCTTTGTTGATGGTGATTGCTAATCGAACATTCCTTGTCTCCTGGTCGCTTTCTTTTTGAGTGTCCCTTTCGTCATTTTTATTCCCTATGTCCCGGTGTCCCGGTCGTCATTTGTGTCCCGATGTCGAGGTCTGTAATTTCGTCAGTCGTCAAGACATGACGTAAGTCAACACACAATCATGACGTTAATCGACAGACACACATACAACTTATTTTTGTATATATCTACTAGCTGTTGGAATTTGCTGTCTACCAGCAAATTTTAGTACTTTTATATATCTACTAGCAAATCTTACTAGCAAATTTTCTACTAGCAAATTTTATAGATCTACAAACAAATTTTCAATTCGTATTCAGATCTATACCTCATTATTTTAACGATGTGTCCCTTTGTCCCGGTCGTTATTTATAGTCCCTGTGTCTCGGTCGTCATTTATATTCCCTGTGTCCCAGCGTCCCGGTCGTCATTTGTGTCCCGGTGTCCCGGTCTGTAATTTCTCTTCGAACAATCCCTGTGTCCCGGTCGTCATTTATATATCTTCCCTGTGCCCCCGTCGTCCCCTTTGTAGTTGTGTCACTGTGTCCCGGTCGTTATTTATATTCCCTGTGTCCCGGTGTCCCAGTCTGTAATTTCTCTTTGAGGTTCCCGGTCGTCATTCATATTCCCTGTATCCCCGTGTCCCGGTCGTCATTTGTGTCCCGGTCTGTAATTTCATCAGTTGACAAACATGACGTCAGTCGACACACATTTTCATGACGCATACAGCTCAATCCTTACAGTGACGTCAGTCGACACACCTGACGTCACTCGACAGACACACAGACAACTTATTTTTATATATATAGATATATAGCTGTTGGGGGGGGGGGCTCGGGGGGGGCATCGCGCCCCCAAGCCCCCCGCGCGCGTAAGTCGTTATACGCTATATTAGTTACCTGCCATTGTAGTTGTGTCCCTGTGTCCCACCTGTGAATTGAGATAGATATAAATATATATATTTTTTGAACTACATAAAACTTGCGAATATACAACATTCTTCGCTGTCCAATTTAACTACGGAAAACTTAAGAATATACAACATTCTTCCATTCTAAAACTAGAATGGCTTTCTAGTCTAAAACTAGAAAATTAACATTCTAAAACTTCAATAAAACTTTTAATAGATTCAGCAGTGAAAGTTTGATTCTAGCTAGTCTATCTACTATTTCTATGAGTCATATGCAAGACAATAATATCGTTATTATAAAAGTTAATCATTAAGATTAAACTTTTATTAAAAGTTTTATTAAACGGGGCGGTGTTCGTGGATTTGCTAGAATCAATTTTATAAAACTCATAGAAATAGTAGATAGACTAGATCTCATCTAGAGATCTAGATGAGTAGATCTCTGACCTAGTAAGCAAATCCACGAACACCGCCCCGTTTAATAAAACTTCAATAAAACTTTTAATAGATTCAGAGCTTTTAGAAAATATTCTAGCTAGTCTATCTACTATTTCTATGAGTCATATGCAAGACAATCATATGATAGAATCATAGAGTGTTTATTGAAGTTTTATTAAACGGAGATCTAGTCTATCTACTATTTCCATGAGTTTTATAAAATTGATTCTAGCAAATCCACGAACACCGCCCCGTTTAATAAAACTTCAATAAAACTTTTAAGTTTGATTCTAGCTAGTCTATCTACTATTTCTATGAGTCATATGCAAGACGTCATTTTAGAAAAGACGCGCAGTGGCCGATGCAAGACGTCATTTTAGAAAAGACGCGCAGTGGCCACTGCGCGTCTTTTCTGAAATGACGTCTTGCATTCTATTGTCTATTCTAAAATGACGTCTTGCATATGACTCATAGAAATAGTAGATAGACTAGCTAGAATCAAACTTTCACTGTTTCTAGTGAAGACTCGCTAGAATCAAGCTAGAATCAATTTTATAAAACTCATAGAAATAGTAGATAGACTAGATCTCATCTAGAGATCTAGATGAGTAGATCTCTGACCTAGTAAGCAAATCCACGAACACCGCCCCGTTTAATAAAACTTCAATAAAACTTTTAATAGATTCAGCAGTGAAAGTTTGATTCTAGCTAGTCTATCTACTATTTCTATGAGTCATATGCAAGACAATAATATCGTTATTATAAAAGTTAATCATTAAGATTAAACTTTTATTAAAAGTTTTAATGTTTTAAAGTTTTAAAAGTTTTATTAAAAGTTCGTGGATTTGCTAGAATCAATTTTATATAACTCATAGAAATAGTAGAAATAGTAGATAGACTAGCTAGAATAGCTAGTCTATGTGAAGAAACGGGGCGGTGTATAGTTTTATAAAATTGATTCTAGCAAATCATCTATGAGTCATATGCAAGACGTCATTTTAGAAAAGACGCGCAGTGGCCGATATTATTGTCTATTTCTACCGATATTATAGTAGATAGACTAGCTAGAATCAAACTTTCTTGTATTCTAATTGATTTTAAAAACTATCTACTTCTATTTGCAAATCTGCATAGAAAACTTTTAGTTCACATACGAACTAGCGCTATTCTATTGATTCTATTAGAATTCTAGTAGATAGATAAATAATATATAGATAAACTAATATATAACTTTTAATAGATTCAGCAGTGAAAGTTTGATTCTATTTCTGTGAATCATACGCATATTCTCATATGCAAGTCCATAACTCTTAATAAAGTTAAAAACTCATATGCAAGACAATAAAATTTAATAAAAATAAAAAATTTCATATAAAAGACAATGTGCAAGACAATAATATCGATATTATTGAAGTTTTATTAAACGGGGCGGTGTTCGTGGATTTGCTTACTAGGTCAGAGATCTACTCATCTAGATCTCTAGATGAGATCTAGTCTATCTACTATTTCTATGAGTTTTATAAAATTGAGAACATTTTCAGAGAACATTTTCTATGTTCTAATATCGGCTAGATTGACAGTTTACATGTTTAATTGTTTATTGAACGGGGCGGTGTTCGTGGATTTGCTTACTTTTATTAAAATCTACTATTTCTATGAGTCATATGCAAGACGTCATTTTAGAAAAGACGCGCAGTGGCCGATGCAAGACGTCATTTTAGAAAAGACGCGCAGTGGCCGATATAGACTAACCCATTCTCTAGCCGATATTATATATCAAACTTTCACTGTTTCTAGTGAAGGCTTGCGGCCTTGTGCAAAATATTTTCCTCTATGCCTCTAGGTGGATTCTAGCTGGTCTAGAGGAAATCTCCTCTAGTCTATATACTTCAATATATTTCCTTTCTAGTAGATAGACAATAATATCGGCCACAGCGCGTCTTTTCTAAAATGACGTTCAGATAATCTGATCTATATAGTTTTATAAAAGTTAATCCACGAACACCGCCCCGTTTAATAAAACTTCAATTTGATATAATTCTGACTATTTCTATGAGTCATATGCAAGACAATAATATCGTAGAAATAGACAATAATATCGGCCACTGCGCGTCTTTTTAATTTGATATAATTCTGACTATTTTTATGAGTCATATGCAAGACAATAATATCGATATTATTGAAGTAGTAGATAGACTAGCTAGAATCAAACTTAAAAGTTTTATTGAAGTCTTATTAAACGGGGCGGTGTTCGTGGATTTGCTAGAATCAAATAGACAATAATCTCGGCCACTGCGCGTCTTTTCTAAAATGACGTTCAGATAATCTGATCTATATAGTTTTATAAAAGTTAATCCACGAACATCGCCCCATTTAATAAAACTTTCACTGTTTCTAGTGAAGGCTTGCGGCCTTGTGTAAAAAAATAGTAGATAGACAAGCTAGAATCAAACTTTCTTGTATTCTAATTGATTTTATTGTCATATGACCTAGTAAGCAAATCCACGTCATATGCAATAGACCGTTAGATGCAATAGATTTTATTAAACGGGGCGGTGTTCGTGGATTTGCTAGAATCAAATAGACAATAATATCGGCCAATGCGCGTCTTTTCTAAAATGACGTTCAGATAATCTGATCTATATAGTTTTATAAAAGTTAATCCACGAACACCGCCCCGTTTAATAAAACTTCAATTTGATATAATTCTGACTATTTCTATGAGTCATATGCAAGACAATAATATCGTAGAAATAGACAATAATATCGGCCACTGCGCGTCTTTTCAATTTGATATAATTCTGACTATTTCTATGAGTCATATGCAAAGACAATATGCAAGACAATAATATCGATATTACTGAAGTTTTATTAAACGGGGCGGTGTTCGTGGATTTGCTTACTAGGTCAGAGATCTACTCATCTAGATCTCTAGATGAGATCTAGTCTATCTACTATTTCTATGAGTTTTATAAAATTGAGAACATTTTCAGAGAACATTTTCTATGTTCTAATATCGGCTAGATTGACAGTTTACATGTTTAATTGATTTGCTTACTAGATCATATGACAATAAAATCAATTAGAATACAAGAAAGTTTGATTCTAGCTAGTTTATCTACTATTTTTTTGCACAACGCCGCAAGCCTTCACTAGAAACAGTGAAAGTTTTATTGAACGCTATATTGTGATTAATGATTAAATAGAGTCATATAAGTCATATCATATGCAAGATATATTGATAAGTCATATCTTATGCAAGACGTCATTTTAGAAAGTTTTATTGAAGTTTTATTCAATAAAACTTCAATAAACACTCTATGATTCTATCATATGATTGTCTTGCATATGACTCATAGAAATAGTAGATAGACTAGCTAGAATATTTTCCGGCCGATATTATTGTCTATTTGATTCTAGCAAATCCACGAACACCGCCCCGTTTAGTAAAACTTCAATAAAACTTTTAAGTTTGATTCTAGCTAGTCTATCTACTACTTCAATAATATCGATATTATTGTCTTGCATATGACTCATAGAAATAGTCAGAATTATATCAAATTGAAAAGACGCGCAGTGGCTGATATTATTGTCTATTTCTACGATATTATTGTCTTGCATATGACTCATAGAAATAGTCAGAATTATATCAAATTGAAGTTTTATTAAACGGGGCGGTGTTCGTGGATTAACTTTTATAAAACTATATAGATCAAATTATCTGAACGTCATTTTAGAAAAGACGCGCAGTGGCCGATATTATTGTCTATTTGATTCTAGCAAATCCACGAACACCGCCCCGTTTAATAAAATCTATTGCATCTAACGGTCTATTGCATATGACGTGGATTTGCTTACTAGGTCATATGACAATAAAATCAATTAGAATACAAGAAAGTTTGATTCTAGCTAGTCTATCTACTATTTTTTTGCACAAGGCCGCAAGCCTTCACTAGAAACAGTGAAAGTTTTATTGAACGCTATATTGTGATTAATGATTAAATAGAGTCATATAAGTCATATCATATGCAAGATATATTGATAAGTCATATCATATGCATGACGTCATTTTAGAAAGTTTTATTGAAGTTTTATTCAATAAAACTTCAATAAACACTCTATGAGATTTTATAGATTTATAGAATCAAAATATATTTATAGATATATATTTAATTTATAGAATCTAAAGCTAGAATCAAACCTAGCATAACTACCAGAGTAGTATAGTTCACTGTCTAGAAATTAGAATATAATTTGATTTTAGAATCAAACTAAACTTATCTTTTCTTTAGAAATAATAATTTTATATAGCAAAATCCTTAAAAGGATTTTGCTTTATACAACAATAAATTCAAGGCTTGCGGCCTTGTGCAAAATATTTTCCTCTAGGCCTCTAGGTGGCCGATATTCAAATAGATTTAATAGATTCAGCAGTGAAATAGTAGATAGAATCAATTCCTAAGATGTATTAGAAAGTACTATTACGTGAAAGTATTCGTATCCGTTGAAGTACGTGAAAGTTTTATTGAACGGGGCGGTGTTCGTGGATTTGCTTACTAGTTCAGAGATCTAAAATGACGTCTTGCATATGACTCATAGATAAAACTTTATAATTCTAAGTTTTCAATTGAAATTGAAAATAATTCTTGAATATAATTCTAAGTTTTATCTATTTACTAGGTCTACCCGTTTAATAAAATCTATCTATTTACTTCACTAGAAACAGTGAAAGTTTTATTGAACGTTATATACTAAATAGATAGTAAGCAAATTTTAGAAAGTTTTATTGAAGTTTTATTCAATAAAACTTCAATAAACACTCTATGATTCTATCATATGATTGACTTGCATATGACTCATAGAAATATATATATATATATACTGAATATATATAGTGAAGGCTATGCGGCCTTGTGCAAAATATTTTCCTCTATGCCTCTAGGTGGCCGATATACAAATAGATTGAACGCTATATTGATTCTAGCTAGTCTATCTACTATTTCTATGAGTCATATGCAAGACGTCATTTTAGAAAAGACGCGCAGTGTCCGATGCAAGACGTCATTTTAGAAAAGACGCGCAGTGGCCGATATAGACTAACCCATTCTGTAGCCAATATTATATATCAAACTTTCACTGTTTCTAGTGAAGGCTTGCCGCCTTGTGCAAAATATTTTCCTCTAGGCCTCTAGGTGGATTCTAGCTGGTCTAGAGGAAATCTCCTCTAGTCTATATACTTCATCATTTATATATCTTCCCTGTACTCCCGTCGTCCCCTTTGTAGTTGTGTCACTGTGTCCCGGTCGTCATTTATATTCCCTATGTCCCGGTGTCCCGGTCGTCATTTGTGTCCCGATGTCGAGGTCTGTAATTTCGTCAGTCGTCAAGACATGACGTTAGTCAACACACAATCATGACGTTAATCGACAGACACACATACAACTTATTTTTATATATATCTACTAGCTGTTGGAATTTGCTGTCTACCAGCAAATTTTAGTACTTTTATATATCTACTAGCAAATCTTACTAGCAAATTTTCTACTAGCAAATTTTATAGATCTACAAACAAATTTTCAATTCGTATTCAGATCTATACCTCATTATTTTAACGATGTGTCCCTTTGTCCCGGTCGTTATTTATAGTTTCTGTGTCTCGGTCGTCATTTATATTCCCTGTGTCTCAGCGTCCCGGTCGTCATTTGTGTCCCGGTGTCCCGGTCTGTAATTTCTCTTCGAACAATCCCTGTGTCCCGGTCGTCATTTATATATCTTCCCTGTACCCCCGTCGTCCCCTTTGTAGTTGTGTCACTGTGTCCCGGTCGTCATTTATATTCCCTGTGTCCCGGTGTCCCAGTCTGTAATTTCTCTTTGAGGTTCCCGGTCGTCATTTATATTCCCTGTATCCCCGTGTCCCGTTCGTTATTTGTGTCCCGGTCTGTAATTTCATCAGTTGACAAACATGACGTCAGTCGACACACAATTTCATGACGCATACAGCTCAATCCTTACAATGACGTCAGTCGACACACCTGATGTCACTCGACAGACACACAGACAACTTATTTTTATATATATAGATATATAGCTGTGGGGGGGCTCGGGGGGGGGGGGCATCGTGCCCCCAAGCCCCCCGCGCGCGTAAGTCGTTACACACCATATTAGTTACCTGCCATTGTAGTTGTGTCCCTGTGTCCCACCTGTGAATTGAGATAGATATAAATATATATATTTTTTGAACTACATAAAACTTGCGAATATACAACATTCTTCGCTGTCCAATTTAACTACGTAAAACTTAAGAATATACAACATTCTTCCATGTCCCATTGTTTGTGCATACAAATAGATTGTTAGGTTTACCGACTCTTGAACATGCAACATAAAATTGTCCATGGGAAAAGCAATCCGTATTCAGATCTATACCTGATTATTCTAATGATTGCCCTTTAACTTTGTTGATGCTGATTGCTAATCAAACATTCCCTGTGTCCCCGTCGTCTTTGTTGATGCTGATTGCTAATCAAACATTCCCTGTGTCCCCGTCGTCATTTATATATCCCCCTGTGCCCCCCCGCATCCCCTTCTAGTTGTGTCCCTGTGTCCTGGTCGTCATTTATATTCCCAGTATTTCGGTCGTATTTTTTGAACTACATAAAACTTGCGAATATACAACATTCTTCGCTGTCCAATTTAACTACGGAAAACTTAAGAATATACAACATTCTTCCATTCTAAAACTAGAATGGTTTTCTAGTCTAAAACTAGAAAATTAACATTCTAAAACTTCAATAAAACTTTTAATAGATTCAGCAGTGAAAGTTTGATTCTAGCTAGTCTATCTACTATTTCTATGAGTCATATGCAAGACAATAATATCGTTATTATAAAAGTTAATCATTAAGATTAAACTTTTATTAAAAGTTTTATTAAACGGGGCGGTGTTCGTGGATTTGCTAGAATCAATTTTATAAAACTCATAGAAATAGTAGATAGACTAGATCTCATCTAGAGATCTAGATGAGTAGATCTCCGACCTAGTAAGCAAATCCACGAACACCGCCCCGTTTAATAAAACTTCAATAAAACTTTTAATAGATTCAGAGTTTTTAGAAAATATTCTAGCTAGTCTATCTACTATTTCTATGAGTCATATGCAAGACAATCATATGATAGAATCATAGAGTGTTTATTGAAGTTTTATTAAACGGAGATCTAGTCTATCTACTATTTCTATGAGTCTTATAAAATTGATTCTAGCAAATCCACGAACACCGCCCCGTTTAATAAAACTTCAATAAAACTTTTAAGTTTGATTCTAGCTAGTCTATCTACTATTTCTATGAGTCATATGCAAGACGTCATTTTAGAAAAGACGCGCAGTGGCCGATGCAAGACGTCATTTTAGAAAAGACGCGCAGTGGCCACTGCGCGTCTTTTCTGAAATGACGTCTTGCATTATATTGTCTATTCTAAAATGACGTCTTGCCTATGACTCATAGAAATAGTAGATAGACTAGCTAGAATCAAACTTTCACTGTTTCTAGTGAAGACTCGCTAGAATCAAGCTAGAATCAATTTTATAAAACTCATAGAAATAGTAGATAGACTAGATCTCATCTAGAGATCTAGATGAGTAGATCTCTGACCTAGTAAGCAAATCCACGAACACCGCCCCGTTTAATAAAACTTCAATAAAACTTTTAATAGATTCAGCAGTGAAAGTTTGATTCTAGCTAGTCTATCTACTATTTCTATGAGTCATATGCAAGACAATAATATCGTTATTATAAAAGTTAATCATTAAGATTAAACTTTTATTAAAAGTTTTAATGTTTTAAAGTTTTAAAAGTTTTATTAAAAGTTCGTGGATTTGCTAGAATCAATTTTATAAAACTCATAGAAATAGTAGAAATAGTAGATAAACTAGCTAGAATAGCTAGTCTATGTGAAGAAACGGGGCGGTGTATAGTTTTATAAAATTGATTCTAGCAAATCATCTATGAGTCATATGCAAGACGTCATTTTAGAAAAGACGCGCAGTGGCCGATATTATTGTCTATTTCTACCGATATTATAGTAGATAGACTAGCTAGAATCAAACTTTCTTGTATTCTAATTGATTTTAAAAACTATCTACTTCTATTTGCAAATCTGCATAGAAAACTTTTAGTTCACATACGAACTAGCGCTATTCTATTGATTCTATTAGAATTCTAGTAGATAGATAAATAATATATAGATAAACTAATATATAACTTTTAATAGATTCAGCAGTAAAAGTTTGATTCTATTTCTATGAATCATACGCATATTCTCATATGCAAGTCCATAACTATTAATAAAGTTAAAAACTCATATGCAAGACAATAAAATTTAATAAAAATAAAAAATTTCATATAAAAGACAATGTGCAAGACAATAATATCGATATTATTGAAGTTTTATTAAACGGGGCGGTGTTCGTGGATTTGCTTACTAGGTCAGAGATCTACTCATCTAGATCTCTAGATGAGATCTAGTCTATCTACTATTTCTATGAGTTTTATAAAATTGAGAACATTTTCAGAGAACATTTTCTATGTTCTAATATCGGCTAGATTGACAGTTTACATGTTTAATTGTTTATTGAACGGGGCGGTGTTCGTGGATTTGCTTACTTTTATTAAAATCTACTATTTCTATGAGTCATATGCAAGACGTCATTTTAGAAAAGACGCGCAGTGGCCGATGCAAGACGTCATTTTAGAAAAGACGCGCAGTGGCCGATATAGACTAACCCATTCTCTAGCCGATATTATATATCAAACTTTCACTGTTTCTAGTGAAGGCTTGCGGCCTTGTGCAAAATATTTTCCTCTATGCCTCTAGGTGGATTCTAGCTGGTCTAGAGGAAATCTCCTCTAGTCTATATACTTCAATATATTTCCTTTCTAGTAGATAGACAATAATATCGGCCACTGCGCGTCTTTTCTAAAATGACGTTCAGATAATCTGATCTATATAGTTTTATAAAAGTTAATCCACGAACACCGCCCCGTTTAATAAAACTTCAATTTGATATAATTCTGACTATTTCTATGAGTCATATGCAAGACAATAATATCGTAGAAATAGACAATAATATCGGCCACTGCGCGTCTTTTTAATTTGATATAATTCTGACTATTTTTATGAGTCATATGCAAGACAATAATATCGATATTATTGAAGTAGTAGATAGACTAGCTAGAATCAAACTTAAAAGTTTTATTGAAGTCTTATTAAACGGGGCGGTGTTCGTGGATTTGCTAGAATCAAATAGACAATAATATCGGCCACTGCGCGTCTTTTCTAAAATGACGTTCAGATAATCTGATCTATATAGTTTTATAAAAGTTAATCCACGAACATCGCCCCATTTAATAAAACTTTCACTGTTTCTAGTGAAGGCTTGCGGCCTTGTGCAAAAAAATAGTAGATAGACTAGCTAGAATCAAACTTTCTTGTATTCTAATTGATTTTATTGTCATATGACCTAGTAAGCAAATCCACGTCATATGCAATAGACCGTTAGATGCAATAGATTTTATTAAACGGGGCTATGTTCGTGGATTTGCTAGAATCAAATAGACAATAATATCGGCCACTGCGCGTCTTTTCTAAAATGACGTTCAAATAATCTGATCTATATAGTTTTATAAAAGTTAATCCACGAACACCGCCCCGTTTAATAAAACTTCAATTTGATATAATTCTGACTATTTCTATGAGTCATATGCAAGACAATAATATCGTAGAAATAGACAATAATATCGGCCACTGCGCGTCTTTTCAATTTGATATAATTCTGACTATTTCTATGAGTCATATGCAAAGACAATATGCAAGACAATAATATCGATATTATTGAAGTTTTATTAAACGGGGCGGTGTTCGTGGATTTGCTTACTAGGTCAGAGATCTACTCATCTAGATCTCTAGATGAGATCTAGTCTATCTACTATTTCTATGAGTTTTATAAAATTGAGAACATTTTCAGAGAACATTTTCTATGTTCTAATATCGGCTAGATTGACAGTTTACATGTTTAATTGATTTGCTTACTAGATCATATGACAATAAAATCAATTAGAATACAAGAAAGTTTGATTCTAGCTAGTCTATCTACTATTTTTTTGCACAAGGCCGCAAGCCTTCACTAGATACAGTGAAAGTTTTATTGAACGCTATATTGTGATTAATGATTAAATAGAGTCATATAAGTCATATCATATGCAAGATATATTGATAAGTCATATCTTATGCAAGACGTCATTTTAGAAAGTTTTATTGAAGTTTTATTCAATAAAACTTCAATAAACACTCTATGATTCTATCATATGATTGTCTTGCATATGACTCATAGAAATAGTAGATAGACTAGCTAGAATATTTTCCGGCCGATATTATTGTCTATTTGATTCTAGCAAATCCACGAACACCGCCCCGTTTAGTAAAACTTCAATAAAACTTTTAAGTTTGATTCTAGCTAGTCTATCTACTACTTCAATAATATCGATATTATTGTCTTGCATATGACTCATAGAAATAGTCAGAATTATATCAAATTGAAAAGACGCGCAGTGGCTGATATTATTGTCTATTTCTACGATATTATTGTCTTGCATATGACTCATAGAAATAGTCAGAATTATATCAAATTGAAGTTTTATTAAACGGGGCGGTGTTCGTGGATTAACTTTTATAAAACTATATAGATCAAATTATCTGAACGTCATTTTAGAAAAGACGCGCAGTGGCCGATATTATCGTCTATTTGATTCTAGCAAATCCACGAACACCGCCCCGTTTAATAAAATCTATTGCATCTAACGGTCTATTGCATATGACGTGGATTTGCTTACTAGGTCATATGACAATAAAATCAATTAGAATACAAGAAAGTTTGATTCTAGCTAGTCTATCTACTATTTTTTTGCACAAGGCCGCAAGCCTTCACTAGAAACAGTGAAAGTTTTATTGAACGCTATATTGTGATTAATGATTAAATAGAGTCATATAAGTCATATCATATGCAAGATATATTGATAAGTCATATCATATGCATGACGTCATTTTAGAAAGTTTTATTGAAGTTTTATTCAATAAAACTTCAATAAACACTCTATGAGATTTTATAGATTTATAGAATCAAAATATATTTATAGATATATATTTAATTTATAGAATCTAAAGCTAGAATCAAACCTAGCATAACTACCAGAGTAGTATAGTTCACTGTCTAGAAATTAGAATATAATTTGATTTTAGAATCAAACTAAACTTATCTTTTCTTTAGAAATAATAATTTTATATAGCAAAATCCTTAAAAGGATTTTGCTTTATACAACAATAAATTCAAGGCTTGCGGCCTTGTGCAAAATATTTTCCTCTAGGCCTCTAGGTGGCCGATATTCAAATAGATTTAATAGATTCAGCAGTGAAATAGTAGATAGAATCAATTCATAAGATGTATTAGAAAGTACTATTACGTGAAAGTATTCGTATCCGTTGAAGTACGTGAAAGTTTTATTGAACGGGGCGGTGTTCGTGGATTTGCTTACTAGGTCAGAGATCTAAAATGACGTCTTGCATATGACTCATAGATAAAACTTTATAATTCTAAGTTTTCAATTGAAATTGAAAATAATTCTTGAATATAATTCTAAGTTTTATCTATTTACTAGGTCTACCCGTTTAATAAAATCTATCTATTTACTTCACTAGAAACAGTGAAAGTTTTATTGAACGCTATATACTAAATAGATAGTAAGCAAATTTTAGAAAGTTTTATTGAAGTTTTATTCAATAAAACTTCAATAAACACTCTATGATTCTATCATATGATTGACTTGCATATGACTCATAGAAATATATATATATATATATATATATATATATATATATATATATATATATATATATATATATATATATATATATATATATATATATATGCTGAAATAGTAGATAGACTAGCTAGAATCAAACTTTCACTGTTTCTAGTGAAGGCTTGCGGCCTTGTGCAAAATATTTTCCTCTATGCCTCTAGGTGGCCGATATACAAATAGATTGAACGCTATATTGATTCTAGCTAGTCTATCTACTATTTCTATGAGTCATATGCAAGACGTCATTTTAGAAAAGACGCGCAGTGTCCGATGCAAGACGTCATTTTAGAAAAGACGCGCAGTGGCCGATATAGACTAACCCATTCTGTAGCCAATATTATATATCAAACTTTCACTGTTTCTAGTGAAGGCTTGCCGCCTTGTGCAAAATATTTTCCTCTAGGCCTCTAGGTGGATTCTAGCTGGTCTAGAGGAAATCTCCTCTAGTCTATATACCTCATCATTTATATATCTTCCCTGTACTCCCGTCGTCCCCTTTGTAGTTGTGTCACTGTGTCCCGGTCGTCATTTATATTCCCTATGTCCCGGTGTCCCGGTCGTCATTTGTGTCCCGATGTCGAGGTCTGTAATTTCGTCAGTCGTCAAGACATGACGTAAGTCAACACACAATCATGACGTTAATCGACAGACACACATACAACTTATTTTTATATATATCTACTAGCTGTTGGAATTTGCTGTCTACCAGCAAATTTTAGTACTTTTATATATCTACTAGCAAATCTTACTAGCAAATTTTCTACTAGCAAATTTTATAGATCTACAAACAAATTTTCAATTCGTATTCAGATCTATACCTCATTATTTTAACGATGTGTCCCTTTGTCCCGGTCGTTATTTATAGTTTCTGTGTCTCGGTCGTCATTTATATTCCCTGTGTCTCAGCGTCCCGGTCGTCATTTGTGTCCCGGTGTCCCGGTCTGTAATTTCCCTTCGAACAATCCCTGTGTCCCGGTCGTCATTTATATATCTTCCCTGTACCCCCGTCGTCCCCTTTGTAGTTGTGTCACTGTGTCCCGGTCGTCATTTATATTCCCTGTGTCCCGGTGTCCCAGTCTGTAATTTCTCTTTGAGGTTCCCGGTCGTCATTTATATTCCCTGTATCCCCGTGTCCCGTTCGTTATTTGTGTCCCGGTCTGTAATTTCATCAGTTGACAAACATGACGTCAGTCGACACACAATTTCATGACGCATACAGCTCAATCCTTACAATGACGTCAGTCGACACACCTGATGTCACTCGACAGACACACAGACAACTTATTTTTATATATATAGATATATAGCTGTGGGGGGGCTCGGGGGGGGGCATCGTGCCCCCAAGCCCCCCGCGCGCGTAAGTCGTTACACACCATATTAGTTACCTGCCATTGTAGTTGTGTCCCTGTGTCCCACCTGTGAATTGAGATAGATATAAATATATATATTTTTTGAACTACATAAAACTTGCGAATATACAACATTCTTCGCTGTCCAATTTAACAACGTAAAACTTAAGAATATACAACATTCTTCCATGTCCCATTGTTTGTGCATACAAATAGATTGTTAGGTTTACCGACTCTTGAACATGCAACATAAAATTGTCCATGGGAAAAGCAATCCGTATTCAGATCTATACCTGATTATTCTAATGATTGCCCTTTAACTTTGTTGATGCTGATTGCTAATCAAACATTCCCTGTGTCCCCGTCGTCTTTGTTGATGCTGATTGCTAATCAAACATTCCCTGTGTCCCCGTCGTCATTTATATATCCCCCTGTGCCCCCCCGCATCCCCTTCTAGTTGTGTCCCTGTGTCCTGGTCGTCATTTATATTCCCAGTATTTCGGTCGTATTTTTGGAACTACATAAAACTTGCGAATATACAACATTCTTCGCTGTCCAATTTAACTACGGAAAACTTAAGAATATACAACATTCTTCCATTCTAAAACTAGAATGGTTTTCTAGTCTAAAACTAGAAAATTAACATTCTAAAACTTCAATAAAACCTTTAATAGATTCAGCAGTGAAAGTTTGATTCTAGCTAGTCTATCTACTATTTCTATGAGTCATATGCAAGACAATAATATCGTTATTATAAAAGTTAATCATTAAGATTAAACTTTTATTAAAAGTTTTATTAAACGGGGCGGTGTTCGTGGATTTGCTAGAATCAATTTTATAAAACTCATAGAAATAGTAGATAGACTAGATCTCATCTAGAGATCTAGATGAGTAGATCTCCGACCTAGTAAGCAAATCCACGAACACCGCCCCGTTTAATAAAACTTCAATAAAACTTTTAATAGATTCAGAGTTTTTAGAAAATATTCTAGCTAGTCTATCTACTATTTCTATGAGTCATATGCAAGACAATCATATGATAGAATCATAGAGTGTTTATTGAAGTTTTATTAAACGGAGATCTAGTCTATCTACTATTTCTATGAGTTTTATAAAATTGATTCTAGCAAATCCACGAACACCGCCCCGTTTAATAAAACTTCAATAAAACTTTTAAGTTTGATTCTAGCTAGTCTATCTACTATTTCTATGAGTCATATGCAAGACGTCATTTTAGAAAAGACGCGCAGTGGCCGATGCAAGACGTCATTTTAGAAAAGACGCGCAGTGGCCACTGCGCGTCTTTTCTGAAATGACGTCTTGCATTCTATTGTCTATTCTAAAATGACGTCTTGCATATGACTCATAGAAATAGTAGATAGACTAGCTAGAATCAAACTTTCACTGTTTCTAGTGAAGACTCGCTAGAATCAAGCTAGAATCAATTTTATAAAACTCATAGAAATAGTAGATAGACTAGATCTCATCTAGAGATCTAGATGAGTAGATCTCTGACCTAGTAAGCAAATCCACGAACACCGCCCCGTTTAATAAAACTTCAATAAAACTTTTAATAGATTCAGCAGTGAAAGTTTGATTCTAGCTAGTCTATCTACTATTTCTATGAGTCATATGCAAGACAATAATATCGTTATTATAAAAGTTAATCATTAAGATTAAACTTTTATTAAAAGTTTTAATGTTTTAAAGTTTTAAAAGTTTTATTAAAAGTTCGTGGATTTGCTAGAATCAATTTTATAAAACTCATAGAAATAGTAGAAATAGTAGATAGACTAGCTAGAATAGCTAGTCTATGTGAAGAAACGGGGCGGTGTATAGTTTTATAAAATTGATTCTAGCAAATCATCTATGAGTCATATGCAAGACGTCATTTTAGAAAAGACGCGCAGTGGCCGATATTATTGTCTATTTCTACCGATATTATAGTAGATAGACTAGCTAGAATCAAACTTTCTTGTATTCTAATTGATTTTAAAAACTATCTACTTCTATTTGCAAATCTGCATAGAAAACTTTTAGTTCACATACGAACTAGCGCTATTCTATTGATTCTATTAGAATTCTAGTAGATAGATAAATAATATATAGATAAACTAATATATAACTTTTAATAGATTCAGCAGTAAAAGTTTGATTCTATTTCTATGAATCATACGCATATTCTCATATGCAAGTCCATAACTCTTAATAAAGTTAAAAACTCATATGCAAGACAAAAAAATTTAATAAAAATAAAAAATTTCATATAAAAGACAATGTGCAAGACAATAATATCGATATTATTGAAGTTTTATTAAACGGGGCGGTGTTCGTGGATTTGCTTACTAGGTCAGAGATCTACTCATCTAGATCTCTAGATGAGATCTAGTCTATCTACTATTTCTATGAGTTTTATAAAATTGAGAACATTTTCAGAGAACATTTTCTATGTTCTAATATCGGCTAGATTGACAGTTTACATGTTTAATTGTTTATTGAACGGGGCGGTGTTCGTGGATTTGCTTACTTATATTAAAATCTACTATTTCTATGAGTCATATGCAAGACGTCATTTTAGAAAAGACGCGCAGTGGCCGATGCAAAACGTCATTTTAGAAAAGACGCGCAGTGGCCGATATAGACTAACCCATTCTCTAGCCGATATTATATATCAAACTTTCACTGTTTCTAGTGAAGGCTTGCGGCCTTGTGCAAAATATTTTCCTCTATGCCTCTAGGTGGATTCTAGCTGGTCTAGAGGAAATCTCCTCTAGTCTATATACTTCAATATATTTCCTTTCTAGTAGATAGACAATAATATCGGCCACTGCGCGTCTTTTCTAAAATGACGTTCAGATAATCTGATCTATATAGTTTTATAAAAGTTAATCCACGAACACCGCCCCGTTTAATAAAACTTCAATTTGATATAATTCTGACTATTTCTATGAGTCATATGCAAGACAATAATATCGTAGAAATAGACAATAATATCGGCCACTGCGCGTCTTTTTAATTTGATATAATTCTGACTATTTTTATGAGTCATATGCAAGACAATAATATCGATATTATTGAAGTAGTAGATAGACTAGCTAGAATCAAACTTAAAAGTTTTATTGAAGTCTTATTAAACGGGGCGGTGTTCGTGGATTTGCTAGAATCAAATAGACAATAATATCGGCCACTGCGCGTCTTTTCTGAAATGACGTTCAGATAATCTGATCTATATAGTTTTATAAAAGTTAATCCACGAACATCGCCCCATTTAATAAAACTTTCACTGTTTCTAGTGTAGGCTTGCGGCCTTGTGCAAAAAAATAGTAGATAGACTAGCTAGAATCAAACTTTCTTGTATTCTAATTGATTTTATTGTCATATGACCTAGTAAGCAAATCCACGTCATATGCAATAGACCGTTAGATGCAATAGATTTTATTAAACGGGGCGGTGTTCGTGGATTTGCTAGAATCAAATAGACAATAATATCGGCCACTGCGCGTCTTTTCTAAAATGACGTTCAGATAATCTGATCTATATAGTTTTATAAAAGTTAATCCACAAACACCACCCCGTTTAATAAAACTTCAATTTGATATAATTCTGACTATTTCTATGAGTCATATGCAAGACAATAATATCGTAGAAATAGACAATAATATCGGCCACTGCGCGTCTTTTCAATTTGATATAATTCTGACTATTTCTATGAGTCATATGCAAAGACAATATGCAAGACAATAATATCGATATTATTGAAGTTTTATTAAACGGGGCGGTGTTCGTGGATTTGCTTACTAGGTCAGAGATCTACTCATCTAGATCTCTAGATGAGATCTAGTCTATCTACTATTTCTATGAGTTTTATAAAATTGAGAACATTTTCAGAGAACATTTTCTATGTTCTAATATCGGCTAGATTGACAGTTTACATGTTTAATTGATTTGCTTACTAGATCATATGACAATAAAATCAATTAGAATACAAGAAAGTTTGATTCTAGCTAGTCTATCTACTATTTTTTTGCACAAGGCCGCAAGCCTTCACTAGAAACAGTGAAAGTTTTATTGAACGCTATATTGTGATTAATGATTAAATAGAGTCATATAAGTCATATCATATGCAAGATATATTGATAAGTCATATCTTATGCAAGACGTCATTTTAGAAAGTTTTATTGAAGTTTTATTCAATAAAACTTCAATAAACACTCTATGATTCTATCATATGATTGTCTTGCATATGACTCATAGAAATAGTAGATAGACTAGCTAGAATATTTTCCGGCCGATATTATTGTCTATTTGATTCTAGCAAATCCACGAACACCGCCCCGTTTAGTAAAACTTCAATAAAACTTTTAAGTTTGATTCTAGCTAGTCTATCTACTACTTCAATAATATCGATATTATTGTCTTGCATATGACTCATAGAAATAGTCAGAATTATATCAAATTGAAAAGACGCGCAGTGGCTGATATTATTGTCTATTTCTACGATATTATTGTCTTGCATATGACTCATAGAAATAGTCAGAATTATATCAAATTGAAGTTTTATTAAACGGGGCGGTGTTCGTGGATTAACTTTTATAAAACTATATAGATCAAATTATCTGAACGTCATTTTAGAAAAGACGCGCAGTGGCCGATATTATTGTCTATTTGATTCTAGCAAATCCACGAACACCGCCCCGTTTAATAAAATCTATTGCATCTAACGGTCTATTGCATATGACGTGGATTTGCTTACTAGGTCATATGACAATAAAATCAATTAGAATACAAGAAAGTTTGATTCTAGCTAGTCTATCTACTATTTTTTTGCACAAGGCCGCAAGCCTTCACTAGAAACAGTGAAAGTTTTATTGAACGCTATATTGTGATTAATGATTAAATAGAGTCATATAAGTCATATCATATGCAAGAAATATTGATAAGTCATATCATATGCATGACGTCATTTTAGAAAATTTTATTGAAGTTTTATTCAATAAAACTTCAATAAACACTCTATGAGATTTTATAGATTTATAGAATCAAAATATATTTATAGATATATATTTAATTTATAGAATCTAAAGCTAGAATCAAACCTAGCATAACTACCAGAGTAGTATAGTTCACTGTCTAGAAATTAGAATATAATTTGATTTTAGAATCAAACTAAACTTATCTTTTCTTTAGAAATAATAATTTTATATAGCAAAATCCTTAAAAGGATTTTGCTTTATACAACAATAAATTCAAGGCTTGCGGCCTTGTGCAAAATATTTTCCTCTAGGCCTCTAGGTGGCCGATATTCAAATAGATTTAATAGATTCAGCAGTGAAATAGTAGATAGAATCAATTCATATGATGTATTAGAAAGTACTATTACGTGAAAGTATTCGTATCCGTTGAAGTACGTGAAAGATTTATTGAACGGGGCGGTGTTCGTGGATTTGCTTACTAGGTCAGAGATCTAAAATGACGTCTTGCATATGACTCACAGATAAAACTTTAAAATTCTAAGTTTTCAATTGAAATTGAAAATAATTCTTGAATATAATTCTAAGTTTTATCTATTTACTAGGTCTACCCGTTTAATAAAATCTATCTATTTACTTCACTAGAAACAGTGAAAGTTTTATTGAACGCTATATACTAAATAGATAGTAAGCAAATTTTAGAAAGTTTTATTGAAGTTTTATTCAATAAAACTTCAATAAACACTCTATGATTCTATCTTATGATTGACTTGCATATGACTCATAGAAATATATATATATATATATATATATATATATATATATATATATATGCTGAAATAGTAGATAGACTAGCTAGAATCAAACTTTCACTGTTTCTAGTGAAGGCCTGCGGCCTTGTGCAAAATATTTTCCTCTATGCCTCTAGGTGGCCGATATACAAATAGATTGAACGCTATATTGATTCTAGCTAGTCTATCTACTATTTCTATGAGTCATATGCAAGACGTCATTTTAGAAAAGACGCGCAGTGTCCGATGCAAGACGTCATTTTAGAAAAGACGCGCAGTGGCCGATATAGACTAACCCATTCTGTAGCCAATATTATATATCAAACTTTCACTGTTTCTAGTGAAGGCTTGCCGCCTTGTGCAAAATATTTTCCTCTAGGCCTCTAGGTGGATTCTAGCTGGTCTAGAGGAAATCTCCTCTAGTCTATATACTTCATCATTTATATATCTTCCCTGTACTCCCGTCGTCCCCTTTGTAGTTGTGTCACTGTGTCCCGGTCGTCATTTATATTCCCTATGTCCCGGTGTCCCGGTCGTCATTTGTGTCCCGATGTCGAGGTCTGTAATTTCGTCAGTCGTCAAGACATGACGTAAGTCAACACACAATCATGACGTTAATCGACAGACACACATACAACTTATTTTTATATATATCTACTAGCTGTTGGAATTTGCTGTCTACCAGCAAATTTTAGTACTTTTATATATCTACTAGCAAATCTTACTAGCAAATTTTCTACTAGCAAATTTTATAGATCTACAAACAAATTTTCAATTCGTATTCAGATCTATACCTCATTATTTTAACGATGAGTCCCTTTGTCCCGATCGTTATTTATAGTTTCTGTGTCTCGGTCGTCATTTATATTCCCTGTGTCTCAGCGTCCCGGTCGTCATTTGTGTCTCGGTGTCCCGGTCTGTAATTTCTCTTCGAACAATCCCTGTGTCCCGGTCGTCATTTATATATCTTCCCTGTACCCCCGTCGTCCCCTTTGTAGTTGTGTCACTGTGTCCCGGTCGTCATTTATATTCCCTGTGTCCCGGTGTCCCAGTCTGTAATTTCTCTTTGAGGATCCCGGTCGTCATTTATATTCCCTGTATCCCCGTGTCCCGGTCGTCATTTGTGTCCCGGTCTGTAATTTCATCAGTTGACAAACATGACGTCAGTCGACACACAATTTCATGACGCATACAGCTCAATCCTTACAATGACGTCAGTCGACACACCTGATGTCACTCGACAGACACACAGACAACTTATTTTTATATATATAGATATATAGCTGTGGGGGGCTCGGGGGGGGGGGCATCGTGCCCCCAAGCCCCCCGCGCGCGTAAGTCGTTACACACCATATTAGTTACCTGCCATTGTAGTTGTGTCCCTGTGTCCCACCTGTGAATTGAGATAGATATAAATATATATATTTTTTGAACTACATAAAACTTGCGAATATACAACATTCTTCGCTGTCCAATTTAACTACGTAAAACTTAAGAATATACAACATTCTTCCATGTCCCATTGTTTGTGCATACAAATAGATTGTTAGGTTTACCGACTCTTGAACATGCAACATAAAATTGTCCATGGGAAAAGCAATCCGTATTCAGATCTATACCTGATTATTCTAATGATTGCCCTTTAACTTTGTTGATGCTGATTGCTAATCAAACATTCCCTGTGTCCCCGTCGTCATTTATATATCCCCCTGTGCCCCCCGGCACCCCCCTTGTAGTTGTGTCCCTGTGTCCTGGTCGTCATTTATATTCCCAGTATTCCGGTCGTCATTTGTGTCCCGGTGTCCCAGTCTGTACTTTCTCTTTGAGTGTCGAGGTCGTCATTTATATTCCCTGTGTCCCGGTGTCCCGGTCATCATTTTCGTCCCGGTTGTCATTTGTGTTCCGGTGCTTTGTTGATGGTGATTGCTAATCGAACATTCCTTGTCTCCTGGTCGCTTTCTCTTTGAGTGTCCCTTTCGTCATTTTTATTCCCTATGTCCCGGTGTCCCGGTCGTCATTTGTGTCCCGATGTCGAGGTGTGTAATTTCGTCAGTCGTCAAGACATGATGTAAGTCAACACACAATCATGACGTTAATCGACAGACACACATACAACTTATTTTTATATATATCTACTAGCTGTTGGAATTTGCTGTCTACCAGCAAATTTTAGTACTTTTATATATCTACTAGCAAATCTTACTAGCAAATTTTCTACTGGCAAATTTTATAGATCTACAAACAAATTTTCAATTCGTATTCAGATCTATACCTCATTATTTTAACGATGTGTCCCTTTGTTCCGGTCGTTATTTATAGTCCCTGTGTCTCGGTCGTCATTTATATTCCCTGTGTCCCAGCGTCCCGGTCTTCATTTGTGTCCCGGTGTCCCGGTCTGTAATTTCTCTTCGAACAATCCCTGTGTCCCGGTCGTCATTTATATATCTTCCCTGTACCCCCGTCGTCCCCTTTGTAGTTGTGTCACTGTGTCCCGGTCGTCATTTATATTCCCTGTGTCCCGGTGTCCCAGTCTGTAATTTCTTTTTGAGGTTCCCGGTCGTCATTTATATTCCCTGTATCCCCGTGTCCCGGTCGTCATTTGTGTCCCGGTCTGTAATTTCATCAGTTGACAAACATGACGTCAGTCGACACACAATTTCATGACGCATACAGCTCAATCCTTACAATGACGTCAGTCGACACACCTGACGTCACTCGACAGACACACAGACAACTTATTTTTTTATTTTTATATATATAGATATATAGCTGTTGGGGGGGGGCTCGGGGGGGCATCGAACCCCAAAGCCCCCCGCGCGCGTAAGTCGTTACACGCCATATTAGTTACCTGCCATTGTAGTTGCGTCCCTGTGTCCCACCTGTTAATTGAGATAGATATAAATATATATATTTTTCGAACTACATAAAACTTGCGAATATACAACATTCTTCGCTGTCCAATTTAACTACGTAAAACTTAAGAATATACAACATTCTTCCTTGTCCCATTGTTTGTGCATATAAATAGACTGTTAGGTTTACCGACTCTTGAACATGCAACATAAAATTGTCCATGGGAAAAGCAATCTGTATTCAGATCTATACCTGATTATTCTAATGATTGCCCTTTAACTTTGTTGATGCTGATTGCTAATCAAACATTCCCTGTGTCCCCGTCGTCATTTATATATCCCCCTGTGCCCCCCGGCACCCCCCTTGTAGTTGTGTCCCTGTGTCCTGGTCGTCATTTATATTCCCAGTATTCCGGTCGTCATTTGTGTCCCGGTGTCCCAGTCTGTACTTTCTCTTTGAGTGTCGAGGTCGTCATTTATATTCCGTGTGTCCCGGTCATCATTTTCGTCCCGGTTGTCATTTGTGTCCCGGTGCTTTGTTGATGGTAATTGCTAATCGAACATTCCTTGTCTCCTGGTCGCTTTCTCTTTGAGTGTCCCTTTCGTCATTTTTATTCCCTATGTCCCGGTGTCCCGGTCGTCATTTGTGTCCCGATGTCGAGGTGTGTAATTTCGTCAGTCGTCAAGACATGATGTAAGTCAACACACAATCATGACGTTAATCGACAGACACACATACAACTTATTTTTATATATATCTACTAGCTGTTGGAATTTGCTGTCTACCAGCAAATTTTAGTACTTTTATATATCTACTAGCAAATCTTACTAGCAAATTTTCTACTAGCAAATTTTATAGATCTACAAACAAATTTTCAATTCGTATTCAGATCTATACCTCATTATTTTAACGATGTGTCCCTTTGTCCCGGTCGTTATTTATAGTCCCTGTGTCTCGGTCGTCATTTATATTCCCTGTGTCCCAGCGTCCCGGTCGTCATTTGTGTCCCGGTGTCCCGGTCTGTAATTTCTCTTCGAACAATCCCTGTGTCCCGGTCGTCATTTATATATCTTCCCTGTACCCCCGTCGTCCCCTTTGTAGTTGTGTCAATGTGTCCCGGTCGTCATTTATATTCCCTGTGTCCCGGTGTCCCAGTCTGTAATTTCTCTTTGAGGTTCCCGGTCGTCATTTATATTCCCTGTATCCCCGTGTCCCGGTCGTCATTTGTGTCCCAGACTGTAATTTCATCAATGGACAAACATGACGTCAGTCGACACACAATTTCATGACGCATACAGCTCAATCCTTACAATGACGTTAGTCGACACACCTGACGTCACTCGGCAGACACACATACAACTTATTTTTATATATATAGATATATAGCTGTTGGGGGGGGGGGCTCGGGGGGGCATCGTGCCCCCTAGCCCCCTGCGCGCGTAAGTCGTTACAGACCATATTAGTTACCTGCCATTGTAGTTGTGTCCCTGTGTCCCACCTGTTAATTGAGATAGATATAAATATATATATTTTTCGAACTACATAAAACTTGCGAATATACAACATTCTTCGCTGTCCAATTTAACTACGTAAAACTTAAGAATATACAACATTCTTCCTTGTCCCATTGTTTGTGCATATAAATAGACTGTTAGGTTTACCGACTCTTGAACATGCAACATAAAATTGTCCATGGGAAAAGCAATCCGTATTCAGATCTATACCTGATTATTCTAATGATTGCCCTTTAACTTTGTTGATGCGGATTGCTATTCCAACATTCCCTGTGTCCCCGTCGTCATTTATATATCCCCCTGTGCCCCCCGGCACCCCCCTTGTAGTTGTTTCCCTGTGTCCTGGTCTTCATTTATATTCCCAGTATTCCGGTCGTCATTTGTGTCCCGGTGTCCCAGTCTGTACTTTCTCTTTGAGTGTCGAGGTCGTCATTTATATTCCCTGTGTCCCGGTGTCCCGGTCATCATTTTCGTCCCGGTTGTCATTTGTGTCCCGGTGCTTTGTTGATGGTGATTGCTAATCGAACATTCCTTGTCTCCTGGTCGCTTTCTCTTTGAGTGTCCCTTTCGTCATTTTTATTCCCTATGTCCCGGTGTCCCGGTCGTCATTTGTGTCCCGATGTCGAGGTCTGTAATTTCGTCAGTCGTCAAGACATGACGTAAGTCAACACACAATCATGACGTTAATCGACAGACACACATACAACTTATTTTTATATATATCTACTAGCTGTTGGAATTTGCTATCTACCAGCAAATTTTAGTACTTTTATATATCTACTAGCAAATCTTACTAGCAAATTTTCTACTAGCAAATTTTATGGATCTACAAACAAATTTTCAATTCGTATTCAGATCTATACCTCATTATTTTAACGATGTGTTCCTTTGTCCCGGTCGTTATTTATAGTCCCTGTGTGTCGGTCGTCATTTATATTCCCTGTGTCCCAGCGTCCCGGTCGTCATTTGTGTCCCGGTGTCCCGGTCTGTAATTTCTCTTCGAACAATCCCTGTGTCCCGGTCGTCATTTATATATCTTCCCTGTACCCCCGTCGTCCCCTTTGTAGTTGTGTCACTGTGTCCCGGTCGTCATTTATATTCCCTGTGTCCCGGTGTCCCAGTCTGTAATTTCTCTTTGAGGTTCCCGTTCGTCATTTATATTCCCTGTATCCCCGTGTCCCGGTCGTCATTTGTGTCCCGGTCTGTAATTTCATCAGTTGACAAACATGTCGTCAGTCGACACACAATTTCATGACGCATACAGCTCAATCCTTACAATGACGTCAGTCGACACACCTGACGTCACTCGACAGACACACAGACAACTTATTTTTATATATATAGATATATAGCTGTTGGGGGGGGGGGGGGGCTCGGGGGGGCATCACACCCCCAAGCCCCCCGCGCGCGTAAGTCGTTACACACCATATTAGTTACCTGCCATTGTAGTTGTGTCCCTGTGTCCCACCTGTGAATTGAGATAGATATAAATATATAGATTTTTGGAACTATATAAAACTTGCGAATATACAACATTCTTCGCTGTCCAATTTAACTACGTAAAACTTAAGAATATACAACATTCTTCCATGTCCCATTGTTTGTGCATATAAATAGATTGTTAGGTTTACCGACTCTTGAACATGCAACATAAAATTGTCCATGGGAAAAGCAATCCGTATTCAGATCTATACCTGATTATTCTAATGATTGCCCTTTAACTTTGTTGATGCTGATTGCTAATCAAACATTCCCTTTGTCCCCGTCGTCATTTATATATCCCCTTGTGCCCCCCGGCACCCCCCTTGTAGTTGTGTCCCTGTGTCCTGGTCGTCATTTATATTCCCAGTATTCCGGTCGTCATTTGTGTCCCGGTGTCCCAGTCTGTACTTTCTCTTTGAGTGTCGAGGTCGTCATTTATATTCCCTGTGTCCCGGTGTCCCGGTCATCATTTTCGTCCCGGTTGTCATTTGTGTCCCGGTGCTTTGTTGATGGTGATTGCTAATCGAACATTCCTTGTCTCCTGGTCGCTTTCTCTTTGAGTGACCCTTTCGTCAGTTTTATTCCCTATGTCCCGGTGTCCCGGTCGTCATTTGTGTCCCGATGTCGAGGTCTGTAATTTCGTCAGTCGTCAAGACATGACGTAAGTCAACACACAATCATGACGTTAATCGACAGACACACATACAACTTATTTTTATATATATCTACTAGCTGTTGGAATTTGCTGTCTACCAGCAAGTTTTAGTACTTTTATATATCTACTAGCAAATCTTACTAGCAAATTTTCTACTATCAAATTTTATAGATCTACAAACAAATTTTCAATTCGTATTCAGATCTATACCTCATTATTTTAACGATGTGTCCCTTTGTCCCGGTCGTTATTTATAGTCCCTGTGTCTCGGTCGTCATTTATATTCCCTGTGTCCCAGCGTCCCGGTCGTCATTTGTGTCCCGGTGTCCCGGTCTGTAATTTCTCTTCGAAAAATCCCTGTGTCCCGGTCGTCATTTATATATCTTCCCTGTACCCCCGTCGTCCCCTTTGTAGTTGTGTCACTGTGTCCCGGTCGTCATTTATATTCCCTCTGTCCCGGTGTCCCAGTCTGTAATTTCTCTTTGAGGTTCCCGGTCGTCATTTATATTCCCTATATCCCCGTGTCCCGGTCGTCATTTGTGTCCCGGTCTGTAATTTCATCAGTTGACAAACATGACGTCAGTCGACACACAATTTCATGACGCATGCAGCTCAATCCTTACAATGACGTCAGTCGACACACCTGACGTCACTCGACAGACACACAGACAACTTATTTTTATATATATAGATATATAGCTGTTGGGGGGGGGGGGCTTGGGGGGGGCATCGCGCCCCCAAGCCCCCAGCGTGCGTAAGTCGTTACATGCCATATTAGTTACCTGCCATTGTAGTTGTGTCCCTGTGTCCCACCTGTGAATTGAGATAGATATAAATATATATATTTTTTGAACTACATAAAACTTGCGAATATACAACATTCTTCGCTGTCCAATTTAACTACGTAAAACTTAAGAATATACAACATTCTTCCATGTCCCATTGTTTGTGCATATAAATAGATTGTTAGGTTTACCGACTCTTGAACATGCAACATAAAATTGTCCATGTGAAAAGCAATCCATATTCAGATCTATACCTGATTATTCTAATGATTGCCCTTTAACTTTGTTGATGCTGATTGCTAATCAAACATTCCCTGTGTCCCCGTCGTCATTTATATATCCCCCTGTGCCCCCCAGCACCCCCCTTGTAGTTGTGTCCCTGTGTCCTGGTCGTCATTTATATTCCCAGTATTCCGGTCGTCATTTGTGTCCCGGTGTCCCAGTCTGTACTTTCTCTTTGAGTGTCGAGGTCGTCATTTATATTCCCTGTGTCCCGGTGTCCCGGTCATCATTTTCGTCCCGGTTGTCATTTGTGTCCCGGTGCTTTGTTGATGGTGATTGCTAATCGAACATTCCTTGTCTCCTGGTCGCTTTCTCTTTGAGTGTCCCTTTCGTCATTTTTATTCCCTATGTCCCGGTGTCCCGGTCGTCATTTGTGTCCCGATGTCGAGGTCTGTAATTTCGTCAGTCGTCAAGACATGACGTAAGTCAACACACAATCATGACGTTAATCGACAGACACACATACAACTTATTTTTATATATATCTACTAGCTGTTGGAATTTGCTGTCTACCAGAAATTTTAGTACTTTTATATATCTACTAGCAAATATTACTAGCAAATTTTCTACTAGCAAATTTTATAGATCTACAAACAATACTTTCAATTCGTATTCAGATCTATACTTCATTATTTTAACGATGTGTCCCTTTGTCCCGGTCGATATTTATAGTCCCTGTGTCTCGGTCGTCATTTATATTCCCTGTGTCCCAGCGTCCCGGTCGTCATTTGTGTCCCGGTGTCCCGGTCTGTAATTTCTCTTCGAACAATCCCTGTGTCCCGGTCGTCATTTATATATCTTCCCTGTACCCCCGTCGTCCCCTTTGTAGTTGTGTCACTGTGTCCCGGTCGTCATTTATATTCCCTGTGTCCCGGTGTCCCAGTCTGTAATTTCTCTTTGAGGTTCCTGGTCGTCATTTATATTCCCTGTATCCCCGTGTCCCGGTCGTCATTTGTGTCCCGGTCTGTAATTTCATCAGTTGACAAACATGACGTCAGTCGACACACAATTTCATGACGCATACAGCTCAATCCTTACAATGACGTCAGTCGACACACCTGACGTCACTCGACAGACAAACAGAAAACTTATTTTTATATATATAGACATATAGCTGTTGGGGGGGGGGGGGGTTCGGGGTGCATCGCGCCCCCAAGCCCCCCGCGCGCGTAAGTCGTTACACGCCATATTAGTTACCTGCCATTGTAGTTGTGTTCCTGTGTCCCACTTGTGAATTGAGATAGATATAAATATATATATTTTTTGAACTACATAAAACTTGCGAATATACAACATTCTTCGCTGTCCAATTTAACTACGTAAAACTTAAGAATATACAACATTCTTCCATATCCCATTGTTTGTGCATATAAATAGATTGTTAGGTTTACCGACTCTTGAACATGCAACATAAAATTGTCCATGGGAAAAGCAATCCGTATTCAGATCTATACCTGATTATTCTAATGATTGCCCTTTAACTTTGTTGATGCTGATTGCTAATCAAACATTCCCTGTGTCCCCGTCGTCATTTATATATCCCCCTGTGCCCCCCGGCACCCCCTTTGTAGTTGTGTCCCTGTGTCCTGGTCGTCATTTATATTCCCAGTATTCCGGTCGTCATTTGTGTCCCGGTGTCCCAGTCTGTACTTTCTCTTTGAGTGTCGAGGTCGTCATTTATATTCCCTGTGTCCCGGTGTCCCGGTCATCATTTTCGTCCCGGTTGTCATTTGTGTCCCGGTGCTTTGTTGATGGTGATTGCTAATCGAACATTCCTTGTCTCCTGGTCGCTTTCTCTTTGAGTGTCCCTTTCGTCATTTTTATTCCCTATGTCCCGGTGTCCCGGTCGTCATTTGTGTCCCGATGTCGAGGTCTGTAATTTCGTCAGTCGTCAAGACATGACGTAAGTCAACACACAATCATGACGTTAATCGACAGACACACATACAACTTATTTTTATATATATCTACTAGCTGTTGGAATTTGCTGTCTACCAGCAAATTTTAGTACTTTTATATATCTACTAGCAAATCTTACTAGCAAATTTTCTACTAGCAAATTTTATAGATCTACAAACAAATTTTCAATTCGTATTCAGACCTATACCTCATTATTTTAACGATGTGTCCCTTTGTCCCGGTCGTTATTTATAGTCCCTCTGTCTCGGTCGTCATTTATATTCCCTGTGTCCCAGCGTCCCGGTCGTCATTTGTGTCCCGGTCTGTAATTTCTCTTCGAACAATCCCTGTGTCCCGGTCGTCATTTATATGTCTTCCCTGTACCCCCGTCGTCCCCTTTGTAGTTGTGTCACTGTGTCCCGGTCGTCATTTATATTCCCTGTGTCCCGGTGTCCCAGTCTGTAATTTCTCTTTGAGGTTCCCGGTCGTCATTTATATTCCCTGTATCCCCGTGTCCTGGTCGTCATTTGTGTCCCGGTCTGTCATTTCATCAGTTGACAAACATGACGTCAGTCGACACACAATTTCATGACGCATACAGCTCAATCCTTACAATGACGTCAGTCGACACACCTGACGTCACTCGACAGACACACAGACACTTTATTTTTATATATATAGATATATAGCTGTTGGGGGGCTCGGGGGGCATCGCGCCCCCAAGCCCCCCGCACGCGTAAGTCGTTACACGTCATATTAGTTACCTGCCATTGTAGTTGTGTCCCTGTGTCCCACCTGTGAATTGAGATAGATATAAATATATATATGGTTTGAACTACATAAAACTTGCGAATATACAACATTCTTCGCTGTCCAATTTAACTACGTAAAACTTAAGAATATACAACATTCTTCCATGTCCCATTGTTTGTGCATATAAATAGATTGTTAGGTTTACCGACTCTTGAACATGCAACATAAAATTGTCCTTGGGAAAAGCAATCCGTATTCAGATCTATACCTGATTATTCTAATGATTGCCCTTTAACTTTGTTGATGCTGATTGCTAATCAAACATTCCCTGTGTTCCCGTCGTCATTTATATATCCCCCTGTGCCCCCCGGCACCCCCCTTGTAGTTGTGTCCCTGTGTCCTGGTCGTCATTTATATTCCCAGCATTCCGGTCGTCATTTGTGTCCCGGTGTCCCAGTCTGTACTTTCTCTTTGAATGTCGAGGTCGTCATTTATATTCCCTGTGTCCCGGTGTCCCGGTCATCATTTTCGTCCCGGTTGTCATTTGTGTCCCGGTGCTTTGTTGATGGTGATTGCTAATCGAACATTCCTTGTCTCCTGGTCGCTTTCTCTTTGAGTGTCCCTTTCGTCATTTTTATTCCCTATGTCCCGGTGTCCCGGTCGTCATTTGTGTCCCGATGTCGAGGTCTGTAGTTTCGTCAGTCGTCAAGACATGACGTAAGTCAACACACAATCATGACGTTAATCGACAGACACACATACAACTTATTTTTATATATAAATCTACTAGCTGTTGGAATTTGCTGTCTACCAGCAAATTTTAGTACTTTTATATATCTACTAGCAAATCTTACTAGCAAATTTTCTACTAGCAATTTTAAGATCTACAAACAAATTTTCAATTCGTATTCAGATCTATACCTCATAATTTTAACGATGTGTCCCTTTGTCCCGGTCGTTATTTATAGTCCCTGTGTCTCGGTCGTCATTTATATTCCCTGTGTCCCAGTGTCCCGGTCGTCATTTTTGTCCCGGTGTCCCGGTCTGTAATTTCTCTTCGAACAATCCCTGTGTCCCGGTCGTCATTTATATATCTTCCCTGTACCCCCGTCGTCCCCTTTGTAGTTGTGTCACTGTGTCCAGGTCGTCATTTATATTCCCTGTGTCCCGGTGTCAAAGTCTTTAATTTCTCTTTGAGGTTCCCGGTCGTCATTTATATTCCCTGTATCCCCGTGTCCCGGTCGTCATTTGTGTCCCGGTCTGTAATTTCATCAGTTGACAAACATGACGTCAGTCGACACACAATTTCATGACGCATACAGCTCAATCCTTACAATGACGTCAGTCGACACACCTGACGTCACTCGACAGACACACAGACAACTTATTTTTATATATATAGATATATAGCTGTTGGGGGGGGGGATCGGGGGGGGGGGGCATCGCGCCCCCAAGCCCCCCGCGCGTGTAAGTCGTTACACGCCATATTAGTTACCTGCCATTGTAGTTGTGTCCCTGTGTCCCACCTGTGAATTGAGATAGATATAAATATATATATTTTTTGAACTACATAAAACTTGCGAATATACAACGCAAGGTGTCCCAGGTCCCGGTGTCCCAGTCTGTAATTTCTCTTTGAGGTTCCCGGTCGTCATTTATATTCCCTGTATCCCCGTGTCCCGGTCGTCATTTGTGTCCCGGTCTGTAATTTCATCAGTTGACAAACATGACGTCAGTCGACACACAATTTCATGACGCATACAGCTCAATCCTTACAATGACGTCAGTCGACACACCTGACGTCACTCGACAGACACACAGACAACTTATTTATATATATATATAGATATATATCTGTTGGGGGGGGGGGGGCTCGGGGGGGGGGCATCGTGCCCCCAAGCCCCCCGCGCGTGTAAGTCGTTACACGCCATATTAGTTACCTGCCATTGTAGTTGTGTCCCTGTGTCCCACCTGTGAATTGAGATAGATATAAATATATATATTTTTTGAACTACATAAAACTTGCGAATATACAACATTCTTCGCTGTCCAATTTAACTACGTAAAACTTAAGAATATACAACATTCTTCCATGTCCCATTGTTTGTGCATATAAATAGATTGTTAGGTTTACCGACTCTTGAACATGCAACATAAAATTGTCCATGGGAAAGCAATCCGTATTCAGATCTATACCTGATTATTCTAATGATTGCCCTTTAACTTTGTTGATGCTGATTGCTAATCAAACATTCCCTGTGTCCCCGTCGTCATTTATATATCCCCCTGTGCCCCCCGGCACCCCCCTTGTAGTTGTGTCCCTGTGTCCTGGTCGTCATTTATATTCCCAGTATTCCGGTCGTCATTTGTGTCCCGGTGTCCCAGTCTGTACTTTCTCTTTGAGTGTCGAGGTCGTCATTTATATTCCCTGTGTCCCGGTGTCCCGGTCATCATTTTCGTCCCGGTTGTCATTTGTGACCCGGTGCTTTGTTGATGGTGATTGCTCATCGAATATTCCTTGTCTCCTGGTCACTTTCTCTTTGAGTGTCCCTTTCGTCATTTTTATTCACTATGTCCCGGTGTCCCGGTCGTCATTTGTGTCCCGATGTCGAGGTCTGTAATTTCGTCAGTCGTCAAGACATGACATAAGTCAACACACAATCATGACGTTAATCGACAGACACACATAAAACTTATTTTTATATATATCTACTAGCTGTTGGAATTTGCTGTCTACCAGCAAATTTTAGTACTTTTATATATCTACTAGCAAATCTTACTAGCAAATTTTCTACTAGCAAATTTTATAGATCTACAAACAAATTTTCAATTCGTATTCAGATCTATACCTCATTATTTTAAAGATGTGTCCCTTTGTCCCGGTCGTTATTTATAGTCCCTGTGTCTCGGTCGTCATTTATATTCCCGGTGTCCCAGCGTCCCGGTCGTCATTTGTGTCCCAGTGTCCCGGTCTGTAATTTCTCTTCGAACAATCCCTGTGTCCCGGTCGTCATTTATATATCTTCCCTGTACCCCCGTCGTCCCCTTTGTAGTTGTGTCACTGTGTCCCGGTCGTCATTTATATTCCCTGTGTCCTGGTGTCCCAGTCTGTAATTTCTCTTTGAGGTTCCCGGTCGTCATTTATATTCCCTGTATCCCCGTGTCCCGGTCGTCATTTGTGTCCCGGTCTGTAATTTCATCAGTTGACTAACATGACGTCAGTCGACACACAATTTCATGACGCATACAGCTCAATCCTTACAATGACGTCAGTCGACACACCTGACGTCACTCGACAGACACACAGACAACTTATTTTTATATATATAGATATATAGCTGTTGGGGGAGGGGGGGGGGGGGGGGGGGGGGCTCGGGGGGGCATCGCGCCCCCAAGCCCCCCGCGCGCGTAAGTCGTTACACGCCATATTAGTTACCTGCCATTGTAGTTGTGTCCCTGTGTCCCACCTGTGAATTGAGATAGATATAAATATATAAACTTTTTGAACTACATAAAACTTGCGAATATACAGCATTCTTCGCTGTCCAATTTAACTACGTAAAACTTAAGAATATACAACATTCTTCCATGTCCCATTGTTTGTGCATATAAATAGATTGTTAGGTTTACCGACTCTTGAACATGCAACATAAAATTGTCCATGGGAAAAGCAATCCGTATTCAGATCTATACCTGATTATTCTAATGATTGCCCTTTAACTTTGTTGATGCTGATTGCTAATCAAACATTCCCTGTGTCCCGTCGTCATTTATATATCCCCCTGTGCCCCCCGGCACCCCCCTTGTAGTTGTGTCCCTATGTCCTGGTCGTCATTTATATTCCCAGCATTCCGGTCGTCATTTGTGTCCCGTTGTCCCAGTCTGTACTTTCTCTTTGAGTGTCGAGGTCGTCATTTATATTCCCTGTGTCCCGGTGTCCCGGTCATCATTTTCGTCCCGGTTGTCATTTGTGTCCCCGGTGCTTTGTTGATGGTGATTGCTAATCAAACATTCCTTGTCTCCTGGTCGCTTTCTCTTTGAGTGTCCCTTTCGTCATTTTTATTCCCTATGTCCCGGTGTCTCTCCCGGTTTGCTCTTTTCCTATGTCAAAAGTTTTAGTTTTCGAGGGTAATAGCTTTGTCTGTGGAAAAAATGAAGATATTAGACAATTTTATGATTGCACATGGTAAAGAATTTGATTAAAGGCTCTTTTCCTATTTTAAAAGTTTTAGTTTTCGAGGGTAAGAGCTACGTATGTTGAAAAAATGTAGATATTAGACTATTTTATGATTGCACATGGTAAAGAATATGATTAAAGGCTCTTTTCCTATTTCAAAAGTTTTAGTTTTAGAGGGTAATAGCTACGTATGTTGAAAAAATGAAGATATTAGACTTTTTTATGATTGCAAAAAGGTAAAGAATGTGATTAAAGGCTCTTTTCCTATGTCAAAAGTTTTAGTTTTCGGGGGTAAGAGCTACGTATGTTGAAAAAATATAGATATTAGACTATTTTATGATTGCAAATGGTAAAGAATGGGATTAAAGGCTCTTTTCCTATGTCAAAAGTTATAGTTTTCGAGGGTAATAGCTACGTATGTTGAAAAAATGAAGATATTAGACTATTTTATCATTGCACATGGTAAAGAATGTGATTAAAGGCTCTTTTCCTATTTCAAAAGTTTTAGTTTTCGAGTGTAATAGCTACGTATGTTGAAAAAATGAAGATATTAGACTATTTTATGATTGCAAATGGTAAAGAATGTGATTAAAGGCTCTTTTTCTATGTCAAAAGTTTTAGTTTTCGAGGGTAATAGCTACGTATGTTGAAAAAATGAAGATATTAGACTATTTTATGATTGCAAATGGTAAAGAATGTGATTAAAGGCTCTTTTCCTATTTCAAAAGTTTTAGCTTTCGATGGTAATAGCTACGTATATTGAAAAAATGAAGATATTAGACTAGTTTATGATTGCAAATGGTAAAGAATGTGATTAAAGGCTCTTTTCCTATTTCAAAAGTTTTAGTTTTCGAGGGTAATAGCTATGTCTGTGGAAAAAATGAAGATATTAGACTATTTTATGATTGCAAATGGTAAAGAATGTGATTAAAGGTTCTTTTCCTATTTCAAAAGTATTAGTTTTTGAGGGTAATAGCTATGTCTGTGGAAAAAATGAAGATATTAGACTATTTTATGATTGCAAATGGTAAAGAATGTGATTAAAGGCTCTTTTCCTATGTCAAAAGTTTTAGTGTTCGAGGGTAATAGCTACGTATGTTGAAAAAATGAAAATATTAGACTATTTTATGATTGCACATGGTAAAGAATGTGATTAAAGGCTATTTTCCTATGTCAAAAGTTTTAGTTTTCGGGGGTAAGAGCTACGTATGTTGAAAAAATGAACATATTAGACTATTTTATGATTGCAAATGGTAAAGAATGTGATTAAAGGCTCTTTTCCTATTTCAAAAGTTTTAGTTTCCGAGGGTAATAGCTACGTATGTTAAAAAATGATGATATTAGACTATTTTATGATTGCAAATGGTAAAGAATGTGATTAAAGGCTCTTTTCCTATTTCAAAAGTTTTAGTTTTCGAGGGTAATAGCTACGTATGTTGAAAAAATGAAGATATTAGACTTTTATTTTATGATTTTATGATTGCAAATGGTAAAGAATGTGATTAAAGGCTCTTTTCCTATTTCAAAAGTTTTAGTTTTCGAGGGTAATAGCTACGTATGTTTAAAAAATGAAGATATTAGACTATTTTATGATTGCACATGGTAAAGAATGTGATTAAAGGCTCTTTTCCTATTTCAAAAGTTTTAGTTTTCGAGGGTAATAGCTACGTATGTTGAAAAAATGAAGATATTAGACTATTTTATGATTGCACATGGTAAAGAATATGATTAAAGGCTCTTTTCCTATTTCAAAAGTTTTAGTTTTAGAGGGTAATAGCTACGTATGTTGAAAAAATGAAGATATTAGACTATTTTATGATTGCAAATGGTAAAGAATGTGATTAAAGGCTCTTTTCCTATGTCAAAAGTTTTAGTTTTCGGGGGTAAGAGCTACGTATGTTGAAAAAATGAACATATTAGACTATTTTATGATTGCAAATGGTAAAGAATGTGATTAAAGGCTCTTTTCCTATTTCAAAAGTTTTAGTTTTCGAGGGTAATAGCTACGTATGTTGAAAAAATGAAGATATTAGACTATTTTATGATTACACATGGTAAAGAATGTGATTAAAGGCTCTTTTTCCTATGTCAAAAGTTTTAGTTTTCGAGGGTAATAGCAATGTCTGTGGAAAAAATAAGATATTAGACAATTTTATGATTGCATATGGTAAAGAATGTGATTAAAGGCTCTTTTCCTATGTCAAAAGTTTTAGTTTTCGAGGGTAATAGCTACGTATGTTGAAAAAAAATGAAGATATTAGACCTATTTTATGATTGCAAATGGTAAAGAATGTGATTAAAGGCTCTTTTCCTATGTCAAAAGTTTTAGTTTTCGAGGGTAATAGCTACGTATGTTGAAAAAATGAAGATATTAGACTATTTTATGATTGCACATGGTAAAGAATATGATTAAAGGCTCTTTTCCTATGTCAAAAGTTTTAGTTTTCGAGGGTAATAGCTACGTATGTTGAAAAAATGAAGATATTAGACAATTTTATGATTGCACATGGTAAAGAATGTGATTAAAGGCTCTTTTCCTATGTCAAAAGTTTTAGTTTTCGAGGGTAATAGCTACGTATGTTGAAAAAATGAAGATATTAGACTATTTTATGATTGCACATGGTAAAGAATGTGATTAAAGGCTCTTTTCCTATTTCAAAAGTTTTAGTTTTCGAGGGTAATAGCTACGTATGTTGAAAAAATGAAGATATTAGACTATTTTATGATTGCAAATGGTAAAGAATGTGATTAAAGGCTCTTTTCCTATGTCAAAAGTTTTAGTTTTCGAGGGTAATAGCTACGTATGTTGAAAAAATGAAGATATTAGACAATTTTATGATTGCACATGGTAAAGAATGTGATTAAAGGCTCTTTTCCTAT
>NW_027063098.1:0-20000 GCF_032884065.1 Artemia franciscana
GAAGTACGAGCCACCTTCGGGATCATCTCGAGTAGCGAGTATCGACGTGGTCACTTAAGGCAGCATTGGTTGGCATTTGGTCTTTTTTTTTCTTTTCTTTTTTTTTGTGTGTTACTCACAGCGTGTAGGCTGCTTTCGGGAGGATTTGTAATGCACAGATTACTGAAACGTTGCCAAAGGACTTTCGAAGTACGAACCACCTTCAGGATCATCTCGAATAGCGAGTACCTACATAGCTGCAGAAGGCAGCTTTGGTTGTCTTCTAGTCCTGTTGTATATATTACTCACAGCGTGTACTCTCGTAGGATTTGAAGCGAGCACAAGCCTGGGACGATATAAACGGACCAAATGCTTTTGCGGCATTATGTCTGTTCACTAAAACATGGTTCAGGTTGAGGGACGTTCACTGCTGGATCAACCAAACAAAATAGATAAATCATTTCCTCTTTAACCCTATCTTTTACTCATATTTGTGGGTAAAATTATGTGTTGCTGATTGAATGTCAAGGTGAGGCAATTAGTGACTTACTCGACAACCCCCCCCCCCCCATCCCTCTCATGTGCAAACATATAGTCCAAATTATATATTTTAAATCTATTCTGCCACTTCTCTTTGTTTTGTCTTGCGTAAGCTGAAAGAAACTAATGAAAAAAAAAACGGTTCTATAATCCGTCAATGAATAAACAACTTGAGCGGTAGGGCGTTTATTATGCAAATACTTGACTTGACTTAAGTCCCCTCCGGCCTTGGTGGTCGTCTCGGGGCCTCCCTCCTCATAGGCGAATGTATTTGTTGCCTATACTGCTCTCTGTTTCGTGCCTCCCGTAGACCAGGGAGGTTGCAGTCGGAGAAGTTCTCCTTGCAGCACTTCGGAGGGCGACAGCGAGGGCAAGAACCGTGAATGCGACCTTTCAAGGCAATTTTTGGTAGTTGGTCGATGCAATTAGTGCACGTAAATAAATATTAATGATAATTTCAGCAATAAGAACAGTAATAGTATATAATTTCTTACTGTGTAAAAGAGCTCAAATCACTGTAGATAACTTGGGTACCGGCCGAGTTGCTGTAAACTATAGATAGCAGTAATTGATACTGCTGTCTACTGAGACTAACCTTAACAATAGTAGAGTTGCCCTCGAGTTTATAATACTTTTGGACCGACATAGGGTTCATCAGCTAAAAAGTTTAAAAATCCTTGCTTAAGGATTTAATCCTTGATTGAGGATTATTTAATCCTTGATTAAGGATTCTTGACACGCCAGCTGAGGTGTTGTAAACACTATAGTAATAATTTACACTGTTATATGCTGAAACTAATCTTACAATGGAGAAGTTCGTTCTCCCGGGGGGGGGGCAATGACACCCTGCGGATTGAAATAATATATTTCTGCTCTTTTTCTTGGCAATCAGATGACTAGGGACTGAACAAAAATGCTAACTTTCTTCTCCTGTCTCTAGCAACAATCTACCCCCTCCACATCTCTACTCAAAAATGGTTTGTTAAAAAAGCTTCGTGACGATATAAAGAGATGGCTTATGATACGTCCTATTAAGGAGAGTTCTTTCTTGTTGCAAAATTACGTAAATCTTTTTAATTTAATCTTTTAACCATGCGATTCGCTAAGCGCATACACAAAAGCAAGTCATCTTCTTCAATAGTGTTTTACAGTATTTTGTGTAGTGTTTTATTATTTTCTTTTATTTATTTTCCTTTTTTCGTATTGGGTTTTGCACAGTAATATCAGTTTTAACTAGACCTCCGTTGCCTGTGCAACGGGAAGTGTTGCAGCAACTGTGCCCTGTTCCTTAGGGCACAGTTGCGGAGCAACACGTGCAACTGTGCCCTACGGGACACAGTTGCGGAGCAACAGTCTCCATTATGTCCTTCAGAGGACATTTTTCTAATGCGGCTTCGATTGTTATCTTGAAGCATCTTTGATATGGTTTTATTTCGAGCTCCTACTAAACTGAGTTTGGTAAAATGTTTAGCTGGTCCAGAAATAAACGAGAATAACACAATAACACAGTTGACAATTCTGAATATTTATAGGATGGATAATTACAATTTCAAGATAAACCAGAATTTCTTTAAATAATTGAAACTAGAAATCAAATTTTATGGCCATGACATCAAAAATCACACTTAATTCAATTCATTACAGTTATAACGGTAACAACTAAAATACCGCTGTTCAACTAATGTCGATATCATATAACTGGACCCTCCTCCGCCCACAGAGATAAGGTCAAGTTTGGACTCCAAAAGGATAACTAGGCCCGTCAGACTTACTTTCTGTGAAGTTTGATTGAGATCCGACAAATCGTACTGGTACTTCTGGAGTGTATTGGAAATGATACGCGATAAAAAAAACGGTTTTTATTCTTTATCTGGAAAACTATTAGGAATTTTTACACACTTTCTGAGGAACTTTTTAATCCATTTCACGTTATAAAAATAAAATAGACATCAAAATCGAAAATTTAAGAAAATTTCAAAAAATCGGAACGAGATTGACTTTTCCGGAATTATTTCCGTGAAATCTGTAAGAGCTACGGAATTTCATGCTTCAGTTCTCGAAAACATCAATAAAAGTTCTATATGAGTTCATAATTATTTTATCTCTAAAACGTTTACTTCCGAAACTTTCCGGGAAATCTGTAAGAGCTACGGAATTTCATGCTTCAGTTCTCGAAAACATCAATAAAAGTTCTATATGAGTTCATAATTATTTTATCTCTAAAACGTTTACTTCCGAAACTAGGGCCGTCTTAACTTGACGCCAATTCGAAGTATTATGTTTCGAGACGCACATTTCGGGAATTATTTCCGGGAAATCTGAAAGAGATTCGGAAATAACGTCTTAAAGTTTTCTGCTTAACTTTTGATGGTCTAAGCTAGGAAAATATAAAACAAACCAAATTCACCAAAAAATTTAAATTGCCCCGAGGGCATGACAAAACTTCCAAATAGAAAAACCCAAAGAAGGAATTTTATTTCGGAGAAACTATTGTAAGCTCCAGTTGTTAGGAGATCGAGACCTGTCGAACCGCGTTGGAAAAAAAATTCTAGCTGGTCCAGAACAGAAGTTACCTCTAGAACGTCGTAACTTCGGAAATTATTTCTTAGAGAACGAAGCAACTTGGTATATAGAACACTTCACTTCTTCTTGCATACTTTTCATAGCACTGCTCGAAAAAAATATAAGAAACATCAAAATCGAAAATTTGAGAAAATTCCAAAAAAAATCGGAACGAGATGGACTTTTCCGGAATTATTTCCGGGAAATCTGTAAGAGCTACGGAATTTTGTGCTCCGGTTCTCGAAGAGACAAATGAAAGTTCTACATGAGTTCAGCATAACTGTATTTCTAACAAGTTTATTTCAGAAGCTAGGGTCGTCTTAACTTGACGCCAAACATCGAACGCAGAGTTTCTAAGAAAAAACGGTTTTATTTTTTTTTTTTATGGAAAACTGTTAGAAATTTTAGGAACTTCTCTGGAACTTTTTTACTCTGTTTCACGTTTCCCTTCCCTCTGAAAAATCTCAAATTTTTAACTCTTACCACTTCGGAGCTACAGGTCGCTGATCACGGTGAAAAAAAAAAAAAAAAAAAAAACTACGAAAGCAGTAGTGTTGCTCCGCAACACAATGAGTGAAAAAATAACAACTTAAAATTAAAGTTCATCGATAAGAAATGCTTATTTCAGTATTATTCAATTTACGTTTTGATACGTAAAGGTTTCAAACGTTTACGCTGAAAATGTGCATTTCTTTTCATTTTCCCACTGAAAACATATTGAACTTACTCTGAACTGTAGAATGCCACACCATTAGTAGAGACAACAAGGGGCTGAAAGTTCTTATTTGCTATCCCCTTCTTTAGAAATGTACTGACCCTCTCCTCACTCAAATATTCTTCTTCTTAAAACAACGCTGTGAAAAAAAAAAAACATAACATATACGGCATTTTTATGTTTTTTTTTTTGCAAAATTATAGTGTTCTGTAAATTCAATTTTTAGACCTTATTATTTGACTAACGTACTTAAAAGAAAGTATTTTCTTTAGATGGTGTTTTACAGATAATATTTTTCATAGACATGTTGGTCTTAAAGAAGTGAAACATCGTACGTGATGGAGAATATCATCAATCTTACAAGTTTAATGATAAGAGAGGCTTATTTAAGGTTTATTTAATTGAGCTAATACTTGTTTGCACTTGTTTTAAAATGAATATGATACATCTTTTGTATGTATGATTGTAATAACTGATTACAATATATGCATAAAAAAAAACCTACATTTTGCGCTAGTTCCAAATATACAAAAACTTTAATTTTAAATTTGCTCATCAAAATTAACATGGGATAATGTGCATAATTTTAGATAAAGGGGTGAAATCGTGATTAAAACTATACAATAAAATTAAATTCACTATGTGTAAGATAATCCTTAAAATCGGGGAATTTCTCATTTTTCCCGAGAAAGATTGTTAAACATGCGTGTTTTTTTTTTTTTTTTGTTTTTTTTTTTTTTTTTAGAGGTGATTGTAGCGAGTCAATGGCCCTAGGTTGGACCTCTGGTTCTTGTTTCGTGGTTCGTTCATAGAACGAAAGTTAAAAAACTGTTTGTGTTTTTTAATTAGCAAAGGAGACCACGCCACGACATTTCTAGTGCCTGTTTCCGGCATATTATCGTTCTTATAAAAAAATTCTATTGTTGTCCAAAAAATTCACACTCAGTTTCTGTCGGAATAATTCACGGTTTATCTTGTAATTTTTTATTTTGTTTTTAATGTAATTTTGGCCTAAAAAAGGGTTGAAAAGTTTTTTCCCCTTATGGTTTCATTTTTTTCTAATTATGTTTAATTCTATAATATAATTTATCATTATATATTCTTATTATGTTGCGTGCCTTCTTTTTAAAGTGTATTTTTAAGGCCCTAGGGTAGGAAATGAACTAAAGTATATTATGTGGCGGGTGCAATTAAATTGTGTGAGTTTTAACTATTCACAACAAGTCTTTAATTTTTCTAAAAAAAAAAAATTGCTGCTTAGATTTTTATCACTATTAAAAGCGCAAACAGTGAGCATTCCTTTGTCGAATCATGGACAGAGACAGCGAGATAATTTTTAAATGGCTGATTTAAAATGAAAGGATATTTGAAAATTTTCTCCACAGTGCGTAAACTCGTATAACCCTATAAATTTAAGTATATTTAGGGAACAATTTAATTATAGAGTAAATGCTTCAATGCAGCATAAGTAACGGTGTTTCTAAGTAACAAAATAGATCATGCCACAGAAAGGTGATGATTTTACCTGTCTTGTGATGCAATGCAGCATAAGTAACGGTGTTTCTAAGTAATAAAATAGATCATGCCACAGAAAGGTGCTGATTGTAGCTGTCTTATGCTGCAATGCAGCATAAGTAACGGTGTTTCTAAGTAATAAAATAGATCATGCCACAGAAAGGTGCTGATTGTAGCTGTCTTATGCTGCAATGCAGCATAAGTAACGGTGTTTCTAAGTAACAAAATAGATCATGCCACAGAAAGGTGATGATTTTACCTGTCTTGTGATGCAATGCAGCATAAGTAACGGTGTTTCTAAGTAATAAAATAGATCATGCCACAGAAAGGTGCTGATTGTAGCTGTCTTATGCTGCAATGCAGCATAAGTAACGGTGTTTCTAAGTAATAAAATAGATCATGCCACAGAAAGGTGATGATTTTACCTGTCTTGTGATGCAATGCAGCATAAGTAACGGTGTTTCTAAGTAATAAAATAGATCATGCCACAGAAAGGTGCTGATTGTAGCTGTCTTATGCTGCAATGCAGCATAAGTAACGGTGTTTCTAAGTAATAAAATAGATCATGCCACAGAAAGGTGCTGATTGTAGCTGTCTTATGCTGCAATGCAGCATAAGTAACGGTGTTTCTAAGTAATAAAATAGATCATGCCACAGAAAGGTGATGATTTTACCTGTCTTGTGATGCAATGCAGCATAAGTAACGGTGTTTCTAAGTAATAAAATAGATCATGCCATAGAAAGGTGATGATTGTAGCTGTCTTATGCTGCAATGTAGCATAAGTAACGGCGTTTATAAGTAACAAAATAGATCTTGCCCTAGAAAGGTGCTGATTGTAGCTGTCTTATGCTGCAATGTAGCATAAGTAACGGCGTTTATAAGTAACAAAATAGATCTTGCCATAGAAAGCTGCTGATTGTAGCTGTCTTATGCTGCAATGCAGCATAAGTAACGGTGTTTCTAAGTAACAAAATAGATCTTGCCCTAGAAAGGTGCTGATTGTAGCTGTCTTATGCTGCAATGTAGCATAAGTAACGGCGTTTATAAGTAACAAAATAGATCTTGCCATAGAAAGCTGCTGATTGTAGCTGTCTTATGCTGCAATGCAGCATAAGTAACGGTGTTTCTAAGTAACAAAATAGATCATACCATAGAAAGGTGATGATTTTACATGTCTTGTGATGCAATGCAGCATAAGTAACGGTGTTTCTAAGTAACAAAATAGATCATGCCATAGAAAGGTGCTGATTGTAGCTGTCTTATGCTGCAATGCAGCATAAGTAATGGCGTTTATAAGTAACAAAATAGATCTTGCCCTAGAAAGGTGCTGATTGTAGCTGTCTTATGCTGCAATGTAGCATAAGTAACGGCGTTTATAAGTAACAAAATAGATCTTGCCATAGAAAGCTGCTGATTGTAGCTGTCTTATGCTGCAATGCAGCATAAGTAACGGTGTTTCTAAGTAACAAAATAGATCATACCATAGAAAGGTGATGATTTTACATGTCTTGTGATGCAATGCAGCATAAGTAACGGTGTTTCTAAGTAACAAAATAGATCATGCCATAGAAAGGTGCTGATTGTAGCTGTCTTATGCTGCAATGCAGCATAAGTAACGGTGTTTCTAAGTAGTAAAATAGATCATGCCACAGAAAGGTGCCGATTGTAGCTGTCTTATGCTGCAATGCAGCATAAGTAACGGTGTTTCTAAGTAACAAAATAGATCATGCCATAGAAAGGTGATGATTTTACCTGTCTTGTGATGCAATGCAGCATAAGTAACGGTGTTTCTAAGTAATAAAATAGATCATGCCATAGAAAGGTGCTGATTGTAGCTGTCTTATGCTGCAATGCAGCATAAGTAACGGTGTTTCTAAGTAACAAAATCGATCTTGCCATAGAAAGGTGGTGATTGTAGCTGTCTTATGCTGCAAGGCAGCACGAGTAACAGGGTTTCTAAGTAACAAAATAGATCATACCATAGAAAGGTGCTGATTGTAGCTGTCTTATGCTGCAATGCAGCATAAGTAATGGCGTTTATAAGTAACAAAATAGATCTTGCCCTAGAAAGGTGCTGATTGTAGCTGTTTTATGCTGCAATGTAGCATAAGTAACGGCGTTTATAAGTAACAAAATAGATCTTGCCATAGAAAGCTGCTGATTGTAGCTGTCTTATGCTGCAATGCAGCATAAGTAACGGTGTTTCTAAGTAACAAAATAGATCATACCATAGAAAGGTGATGATTTTACATGTCTTGTGATGCAATGCAGCATAAGTAACGGTGTTTCTAAGTAACAAAATAGATCATGCCACAGAAAGGTGCTGATTGTAGCTGTCTTATGCTGCAATGCAGCATAATTGCAGGTAATCGTATTCTTAGTCACTCAACCATGAAGCTTATATTGGACATGGGGAAAGAATGGGGACATGAAATGGGAGAAAGAAAGAATGGGGCTTTTACAACAACAAAAGAAACAATGCATTTTTGTTGCGTTTTCACGAGTCTAAAAAAAATTTAGGGGGAGGGAGGGTCAAACCTGGAAAACCACCCTGAATATGGTCTTGATTGCTACCCATGACACTAACGCATTGTTTTTAGTATAATTAATGAGCTAGTTTATGTTTAAGTTGATATTTGTATAACATTGAATGTATAATAATAAATAAATAATAATAAGTTGTTTATAGAAGAGCCGATAGTTTTTTGTCGACACTAGCTCCAGTTCCCACTCTTATAGGCTACCGATACTTTTTTTGTCCGTCTCACAAAAATTTTTACCTTTTCGACTGTATACACACAACTTTCCGACTTAAAAGCAAGATCTTATAGCCAGTTAGCCAAATTTCTTGGAAAAAGATGAATACAAGTTAGAGTATTAATGAAATCAAAAGAAAAATTTTTTTTGCCCCCAGGACCCCTCGAAGGTCTATTGTTAACTGACAACCATAACTTTTTAGAATTCAGTTTTCAAAATAGTAATATAATTTATTGACACCCTCTGTACAGAAAATGCACCATAGAGGAGTTAATAAAGAAAGAAAAAGAAAAGCAAAAAACACTCACGTAACAACACAAAAAGAGAAAAAACATGAACTATAGGTCGAACACTAGTGATATTAGTTCACAATGCACGCAAGAGGAAAATAAACAATTCTGTCGCAACGCTCTCGGAATTTAGTCATCCATTGGAGTCATCCATTTTTTCACATATTTCTAACACTTCATAGCGCCTAGAAATGTAACTGTTTCGTATCCAAATGGGTATGCTTGGAAAATATTTGCAAAACCGAAAAAAAGCTGAACGGATCTGTTTACGCACACTTGGAGAAAATAATCTCCACGCTGGTATCAGGAAAAATACATGCGGTGCAAAAAATGAACTGTATAGCCGACCCAGTGGTCTTTTATCAAATTGGCCTTTTACCCAAGTAAGCAACCCATATGATTTTCTCAGTTTCTCCTTCAGTGAGTTTATAATAAGCGTTCTAATGGCTTTAATCGAGCGCCCAAAGGGGAGACCAAGCTACTTGAATGAACAGGACGCAAATACAGTAGTAGGACCAAATTGAATAGCCGCATTTGGGGAAATATGATGCCTTTGGGGCAGTAAACCATTTTCGTCAGTGTTGCCACGTTAACCCTTGAAAATAAACGAGTAAAACTAACTAGTGAAATTTGACAACGCTTTTTGCCCGTAAAAGTTCAAATATTAACTATGTATTGATTCCCAAAGACAACTAGACTTTCTTCAGCTGTTATGTACCATATGTTTTTGGCTTATTTATTACTAATTTGTCATCCACATTTTTTCACTGTTTTTCTTTTAATTTGGCCTTGCTACTACCAAAAACTGCATATCTGCTTATGAAGGTCTTTTTCAATAAAAACTGAGTTCTCTATTTTTTTAAATTGTATTTTATTATTTGTTGATATGAATACGGCGTAAATTTGCACGTCAGCAATTAAAACAATCGGATGTAGTTTTTTCACTGTCCTTGTTACTTCTACTTCTATCCGTCTATAACAAAATAGACACTACTTTATTGTCGTTCACAACTTCGTGCACAACTTTATTGGCTCTGTGGGAACCCCGCAATGGGTGAGACCACCATACGAGACATGGTGTGGTGTCATTGACCTTTTTTAAATTACATCTACCATCCTTCCTCTGATGAACCATCTCAAGTAGTATCAAGGTTTCTCAAGCCAGTATGGAAAACACACGGTACGTTCAAATCAGACAGTTCGTGGTTGTAAACTGTAAGTAAGAAGCACTGTGGCTCAATAGTAAACAAAGCTCTAAGATGAAGAGTCTTGATAACAATTGATACACCGAAGGAATCGAATTTTGATGCTTACTCAAAATATGTGAAGTTCACCAAATTTAATGCTACTCATCAAAAGTTACGAACCTGAGAAAATTTGTCCAATTTTAGGAAAATGGGAAAAAAAAAACCGAAAAACAAGTAATCTTAATGAAAATGACACCATCAGATTCAACGTACCAGAAAACCTTAATGCAGTGGTTTCAAGCTCCTATGTTCAAAAATTGGAATTATGCATTTTTTGCCGGAAGAAAGATGACAGACGCATATTTATTTGCTTTTTTTTCTTGTTGGTTGTTTTTTTTTTGTTGTTGTTTTTTTCAGGAGGGACCGTATCAAACTATTTATCGTAGAAGATCGGGAAAGGGCTCATTTTATCGGAAATCAACAGTTCTAGGCTCCTTTTTAAGTGACCAAAGATATTGGAGGGTGTATAGCCCCCCTCCCACGGTCATTCTTCCCCCACAGTCGCCCGATCAAAATTTTGAGATAGTCATTTTTTAGCACAGTCTTAAAATCTAATAACTATGTCTTTGAGGATGACTTGATCCCATACAGTCCCTGGAGGAAGGGCTGTTAGCTATGAACTTTGCTCATTGTTTATATATACTATCGATTATTAGGAAATATACTGACTTTTTCAGGGGAGATTTTCTGGTCTGGGGGGGGGGGTACGTGGAAGGACATCACTATGGAGGAATTTTTCACAGGGGAAGAAGATTTTCTATTGAGGGGGAGCCGGATTTCCCAGCATTATTTAAAAAACGATCAGAAATTAAATAAAAAACAAGTTTTTTCAACTGAAAGTAAGGAGCAAGATTAAAACTTAAAACGACCAGAAACTATTACGCAGATGAGTGGAGTTACCTCTACTCAATATCTCGCTCTTTATGCTAAGGTTTTTTTTTTTTAACTTTTAAAACAGCTTGTTATTCTAAATAAACGCCCTTTATGAGTCAGGAGTCATTCTTGAATAACTGAAGCAAAAAATCAAAGTTTAGCGTAAAGAGTGATGTATTGAGGAGAGACAAACCCCTTCATATACGTAATTATTTCTGTCTATTATAAGTTCTGATGTTGCTCTTTACTTTCAGTTGAACAAAAAATGTTTTTTTTTTATTTAATTACCTAAAAGAGGAGACATCTCACACTGAGCCCGAGCAGTTTTGTAAGCCCCCACTTGGAATGGTCTCTCGAGGGAGGTTATTCCTGATAATCTGTCTTTTATTCCATCTAGGGAAGTTCTACAGACACAATTCTAGGGGGAAATATAGGTCAACATAGACTAGTGGTATATTAGCCACTAAGTTTTTAACAGTCTGGTGCCATGTATGATATAAAACATAATAATAATAAATGTTTTAGATAGTCGGTAGAAGTGAATAAAAATCTAACCTATTTTTTCGTTTAAAACGACTCTCTTTGCAGATATTCAGTTTTTATTCTTATTTATTATCATTATTGCTATTATCGCTTAAGAAAGAAACAAAACACTTTGGTAGATATTTTAGAAGCTTGTGCTGTTTGTTAGTATTAAATTTTGTAGCTAGAATTAATTTCTTTGTGTATTCTAAAAGAAACATAGGCATACAATTATCAGTTTTTTCTTAAAGGTCAGAGTATGCTTCAATAAAATTGGAATTCTGGGGAAGATCTGCGCACTACTGATTACAGTGTAAACATGATTTTTTTTTTTTTTTTTTTTTTTTTTTTTTTTTTTTTTTTTTTTTTTTTTTTTTTTTTTTTTGTAGCGATTCCAGGTATTTCGTTAAAACCTATTTTAGCTGACAGTATCAGTTGAGCCATAGTTTAATGCTGGGAGGGAATCTGTTCATTTTGGGGGGGGGGGAGAGAGACATATCCTGGGTTTTTTGAAAGTATCTTTAATAAACTTTACCTATCCTTTGTGTTTAACATTAACTTTTTTAATTTGCCTAATTTTTTTTTCCAATTGTCAACTGCAGAGGCACATCTAGGTTTTCAGTGCCTGGAGCAATGTCAGTTATTGCCCCCTCCCTCCCTGGCTGATCTCCGCAATTATTTAATAGAAACAATTTGTTTTTTTTAATTGTGTAAACTAAAACATGGTACACCACTCCAGAAAGATGCCATTTCTTCGTTCAGTTTTGGCCTATATCCAAAACTATTTAACAAAAGAATTTGTGGTTTTATATTTTTTAAGGTGAAGAAAGCCACACCGCTCAATCAGAGCTGTTCAAAGGCGGGAAAAAGCTGCTCAGGGTACCCTAGTTGGGGGAGCCGTGACTGGGGGTTGCCCACATCGGTACAATTTTTCCTTTCATTCGGCTTTTTTTGCTTATATTTTACTCGGGAGGGGCACTGTAATTGATTTTCCCCTTAGTGCCTCCAGGCCTAGAAACGGCTATGTTGTTAAAGGAAGTTGCCAATACCTTACTTGCCTTTAGTTGATATCCTAAGCCATTTAACGAAAAAAAAAATGTGATTGCTAATCCTTATGACAGCGATTACTAGCGAATGTGATAAAGGCTATTTGCGATTGTGTCTATGACTACTTGCGATTGCAACTAATTTTGACTGCAACTGCAACTATTTTCAAATATGACAACGTGTGACCGTGACTGATTCTGACTATGACTATCTGCAACTACTTAAGATTGCAAATCCTTACGACTGTGACTACTTGCGACTGCAATAACTTGTAACTGTGGCTGCAACTACTTGCGACTACGAATAACAATGTGGCTTGACTACCACTGCGAATACGATAGCTCGTGACTGCAAAAACTTCTATTTACGACCGTGACTACTACTACTATTGCTGCTACTACGATTGCGACTGTGACTGCAAAATACTACTGCAACTAGTACTAGTTCAACTAGAACTACTGAACTAAATCAAAAGGTTCCAAGTGTATCCTGCTTGTCAAAATGACATTGTGCATCCTGTCTGTCAAAAGGGCTTATCTGCAGCATCCCAGGAATGTCTGAGGCATATGAGTTTTGAATTTTAGGGAATGATGAGGGGGATGTTGCACTAAATTAGAAGACACTAGGTACATCCAAGTTGTCCCAAGGGGGGATACCTATATTGATCTCAGGAACTCCCTATTGGTAATATGTTGAAACTTTCAAGGAATGCTAAGGGTAAAAATTCGGAAAAATTCGGATTAAAAATTCGGAGAGTGTTGACGGGGGTGTTGAAGTTAAAGACGCTATGCACGTCTCAGTTGTCAATGGGTGTAGGCACAACATCTCAGAAACGGCTAAGATTATTAAGTTGAAATTCTCATGAAATGTCAATCGGGATGTTACTGTTTTTCGGATGAGCCTAAAGTTTGGATACAAAAATAGTTTGACGTTCTCATCCTTTTCACCAAATATAACATTCGAATTCAACCTGCCCTCCTCTTCCTCCAACACTCTCTAACAGTTTTAATTGGATTCTTCGGGCTGTTCTTGAGATATTGCAGATACCTTTTTTAATAAACTGTACACATATGACCTCGTTTGATATGCCTTTTTACTTCACCCAGAATAGATTTAAAGTCCCATAGGGCATTTGATGCAAAACCCATAGGGAGATCGAAGACAAAAATTTCTTGGCTTCTCACTCCCTCCTTCTAAATACAGACTTTTTGAGTCCTCCATCCTTCCCCTAAACATTTTTGTTTTAAGCTTCCTATCCTACTATTTTGATTCACCTAACCTTCCCCCCGACCTTACAAATCAGAATTCGAGGTCCCATTAACCCCTCCGCTACCCCCTAAAGTTTTAACTTAATCTCTCAAGATGCTTCGGCTTTCATTTTATGCATACTGATGCCCCGATTATGTTGCAACGACTGCTAGTTGCATAGGAAAAACACTTGTAAAAAGAGCGGCGTGGTAGATCGTGCTCTGATTTGATATTTACACTGAGAACCCTTCTCGAGGAATCACAAGAATAGCACAACAAGATGTATCTACTATTTATTGACTTCGAAAAGGCGTTTGACTCAATTAACCGAAATTGCTTGAGGAGAACCCTCAAGTATTATACGGTGCCAAAAAGAACTAGGTGTAGAAGAAGATGATGTAGAAGAAGATGAAGAGACTGAGTGTAGCGTAAAGACCGAGAATGCCATAATCAGTGTAGAAGAAAATGAAGAGACTGAGCGTATCGTAAAGACCGAGAATGACATAATCAGTGCAAAAGAAAATGATATAGAAGAAGATGAAGAGACTGAGTGTTGCGTAAAGACCGAGAAAGCCATAATCAGTGTAGAAGAAGATGAAGAGACTGAATGTAGCGTAAAGACCGAGAATGCCACAATCAGTGTAGAAGAAGATGAAGAGACTGAGTGTATCGTAAAGACCGAGAATGCCACAATCAGTGTAGAAGATGATGATGTTAGGGAAGTTGAAGAGACTGAGTGTAGTGTAAAGTCCGAGAATGCCATAATCAGTGCAGAAGAAGATGATGTAGAAGAAGATGAATAGATTGAGTGTATCGTAAAGACCGAGAATGCCACAATCAGTGTAGAAGAAGATGAAGAGACTGAGTGTATCGTAAAGACCGAGAATGCCATAATCCGTGTAGAAGAAGTTGAAGAGACTGAGTGTAGCGTAAACACCGAGAATGCCATAATCAGTGAAGAAGAAGATGATGTAGAAGAAGATGAATAGACTGAGTGTATCGTAAAGACCGAGAATGCCATAATCAGTGTAGAAGAAGATGATGTAGAAGAAGACGAAGAGACTGATTGTATCGTAAAGACCAAGAATGACATAATCAGTGTAGAAGAAGATGATATAGAAGGAGATGAAGAGACTGAGTGTAGCGTAAAGACCGAGAATGCCATAATCAGATTTTTCAAGATCGTTTATGGTGGCCGTCAGGGATGTATATTCTTCGCATTTTTTTTGTAGTTATATTGGACTACATATTAAGACAATATTCTGGATATGGCATAAAATTAAGGAGTAAGCAACTTTCTGATCTAAACTTCGCAGATTACACAAGCTGGTTTGAAGATTCTAAACAGAGTGTACAGAAGCTACTTGACACAATTATAGAAAATGTTGAAAATATCGACCTAACCATTAATGTTGACCAATAAAGGAGCTTGTCCATCACAAGCTCACCGTGCGTTCTGCATAGTAAGAATAAGAGCCTACAACTTGTGAAAGAGTTCAAATACCTGGATAGCTTAATCGATTGTGATTGTGAAATAATCACAGAGAGACAACACAAAACTGCACAATCAACCTTAGCTTTTAATAGACTGAATCCTAGTTTTAGAAGCATCAAACATTCTCTGCGAAAGCTACTTCTCTTCAGTAACAATATGCTAGTAACAATATGTCCTCTAGGATAGTGAGTGCTGGAAAATGAAACATCAGTCCGAAAAGAGAATTCTTGCATACGAAACTATGCGCCTGAGGAGGCGCATAAATATAAGGTGACAATAGAGAAATAGTAACTTTAAAATCCACAAAAACGGACCAGTATCTTATTAATGTTGTTCTAAGGAAGAATAGGTTGACGTAATAAGGAAGTATAGTTCTAATGAAAGTAGGCCACCTTACTCGAAAAACCTACGATTGAAAACCAGATAGTGGAAGAAGACGAGGTCGTCCAAGGAAAACCTTGCAACGAAGTCTTGAACGTAATCTATGGACGGCTAAGACCCCTTTAGCACTTGAATTGGAAGACATCAACGATACAGCACCTTTGAGACGAGTGGAGAGGCTCCTCTGACGCCCTATTAGTCACTAAATGGCAATGGGGAACTAAGTCGATGGGTAGGGTAATGCCGCGAGGATTAAAAAAAAAACATAAAAAGTGTTTTAAGAAATGCGTCTCTACGGATGCTTTACATGGGGACAAGTATATCCCCTTGTCCCTTAGCTACACCACTGACCATCCTCATTGACCTCCTCCGCTAAATGTCCCCTTGATTCAAATATTACCAATGTGTGAGAGTGGGTCCAACCATTAAAGCATAATTTTATGGTCATGGTAAGGAATTTTTCAGGAAGTGATGAGTGAATATGTACTTTTTTACCTACGGCAGGAGCAAGGCACAATGGCATCATATCAGGCTACACCGGAGGATCTTTTCTGTCCGCTATTTCTATCCACTTCTGCTTTTTCTAAAATATGTATTCTAAAGCTTGCTCCACCTTATCCCCCCCAAAAAAAGAAACCCCTCGAAAAATTCCCTCGGCAGAAAAAATCCCCCGCTGAAAATTCCTTCAAGAAAATTCCCCGGAAAAGCCCCTCCTGGAAAATTATCCCTGAATGTAAAATTGAGCAACTAAACGGAAATTAGGGCAAATAAAAATAACAAAGAAAAATGTATAATTGTTCATCAGCTATTGTGAAAGAGGGATGTTGGGTCATTTTGTAAGGTGTGGGGGGTGGGGTGAGGTGGTGCCAAATGCCTAAATGGGCTCATGTCAATACCCAAATTGTCTTAATATCCATGAACCTTTAAATAAGGTGGGGGGGTGCTCTAAGAATTAATCTCTCACATGCCTTGTTATTACAGAAAATGTACCTGACATTTATATCATAGCTTTATTTAACCAAACTAATTTGCTTCGTATTTCATAAAACTACGTGTAATGATGTTACATCAGCTACTATCAAGGATGATCCTAACTCTCACTGAACCTTCAACTAAAAATAGACCTACTTCTAGGGAGCGGGGAGAGAGAAACTGATATCTAGTTTTGCTTGATTTCTGGGAATATTTCTGGTGTACCTCTTCATATGAAAGTAAAAAGTAACATTATACCTTAAAACTAGTAGAATTTGTTGCGATCAAGAACTGATCGGAAGTTGAGACCTATGGTGCCTTTTATATAAGTCAAAAGTGGCCGAAGAGCAACCAGCCCTTGTTTTAGAGCCTTTTTTAATTTGGTCCATTTTTAGCCCATTAAGACACCTGTGTAGACATTTTGAGGTACCCATTTTGTTCAGAATAGTCGAAAATATTAATAAATTTGCATCCAAAGGTGGAAAAACCCCCAGAGCATCAGGGATAAGGTCTGTAATTTATGCGGACTGTCAACTCTATACGGATATGTTCTTAGTGGAATAAATGGGGGGAGGGGTCATCTTGGGAGTTCAGTGGCGTGAAATTTTCAGGGATTATTGTCTTGGTAAAAAAGATCATAAGAGTTTTGCTGTAGAAAAGGAGAAGGGTTAGGGGGTCCGGATTTAAACCACAAAAACTTTTTCCTAATCCAATTCAAAAATCAAACCTTTAAGTCCTTGGCCCAAGGGGACTAATGTACAAAAATTATTCAAAGGTTTGGTCCCTTTAAAATTGGTTAAGAATACTACCAAATTTTTCCGATTGGCATGAAACTTTGGGCTAAAGGGACCCAATGCAGAAGGAAAGCAAAAAGAAAAAAATATTGCTTCCCTTCACAATGTGGCTAAAAAAAGGCCAGAAAAGTGTCAAAACTTTTTTCCGCCCTCTTCAAATGGAAGGGGCTATTTTATAAACTTGGAAGGAAGTTCATTCGATCGAAAATTTAAAGTTCTTGTGTCCTTTTCTATAAACTAAAAGCTGCTGTATGGCCTCCCTCTGCTCCTTTTCTGCTCTTCCGCCTTCTCTTAATCCCTATGATATCAAATCAAATTTTCAATTATCAACTTTGTTCAGAAGGTCTAATAAGTCTGCTTTTTGGGTTGACTTCTCCACACAATCCCAATATCGATCTTTATCTTACCCTCACAGCCCTCAAAAACACGAAAATAGAATTAAAATTAAAGAAAATGCAAAAATAAATAAAATTATGTATTCTAAGCCACATATTCTGCCTATATTTTGGAACGTCGGTAGGAGATTCAAAAACTCCACTTTTTCTTCGTTATTTTTATTTATCTTACATTCTTTGTGGCTCCTCGATTTTGAATGCAGGGGGGGAGGTATTATCCAGGGAGAATGAGCCTAACAGCTGTGCAGCTGTATAATATCTTAGAAAGGGGTAAAATTCCCAAAAGAGGGCATTATTCAGGCCTTTCGGAAACGAAGTGGAAGGATTAAGCTTCCTTAAAGAAATACCATGATTTTTACTTTAGGAATCTGATATTATCTAGTTAAGAATATGTATAATAGACAAAATACAAATAAGAATGTAGTTGGGTATTGGTGGCTGTAATATTGGTAGGAGGTATAGTAAATTGGTAACTTAGAGGTAATTATTCGTCTTCTGATGATAATCGGAATAATAGTAGTAGTTAAAATTTCATTCCTAAAAGAGCCTTCACAAGCAAATACTGTCCAGCTTTAATCTTTTTTCTTCTTCTTTGAAAAATATAAAAAAAGTAATCTGAAAAAGACTGCAGAATATAAAAAACTGGCAAAAAATTAACAAACATCGGTTAGAAAATTACAGTCAAAATGAAAAAAAAAACTACCAACACCTAAAAAGAGTCGTTACCTTTTCAAATCACAAATAAAAATGACATAAAAATCACAAATTAAAATCTTAACGTACCAAATTTTAGGCAATAGAAATGAGAGGTAAAAAAATATTTGACTCTGCTGGCCCTCTAACATACTCCTTACTTTACTTTTGACGGGAACTAGACGCTGCTTCGCCTAAAGCACCTTCTGTAATTTGTTCAGCAGTCATTCAAGCTCTAGGAGCTTGAAACTTCTACAGTAGGGTTCTCTTATACCCTGAATCTGATGGTCTGATTTTCGTTAAGATCATATGACTTTTAGGGGGTCTTTCCCCTATTTTCTAAAATGAGGCAAATTTCCTCAGGCTCGTAACTTTTGATGGGTAAGACTAATCTTGATGAAACTTATATATTTAAAATCAGCATTAAAATGCGATTCTTTTTATGCAACTATTCGTATCAAAATTCCATTTTTTTAGAGTTTCGGTTACTATTGAGCCTGGTCGCTCCTTACTACAGTTCGTTACCGCGAACTGTTTGACTAGACGCTGCTTCGCCTAACGCACCATCTATAAATTGACCAGCAGTCATCTTAGTGAGGCACGATAATGCGGGACGGCTTCGACATGATGCAACCAATCACTGTCCCAGAGGCAAGCTACATCGCTGGTCATTACACCATAGACACGGGTAGTTGTCGTCGTCTTTTTAGAATTTCTGAACTGGTTCTGTTAAATAAAGCGCTTGCGGATCTCCTTGTTAGATAGTCGTTCGTGGCACTGAACATGTAAAATACGATGGAGACATATGTGATCAAAGGCATCCTGCTTTCTGCTATTTTTTACACCTCCAACTACCGCCTCGAAGACTCAGATGTACATAGTGCAGCTTATGCTCTGATGTTTCAGTATTGATTTATTCAGCTGTGCAAACCTGGAAGAGGCTAGACAAATAGATTTTTCGTTTTCTTGGTCAGACCTCTCTCTGAATCAACAAGGGGTCACATGCTGACCCCTTGTGATCCATGAATTCCCCAACTTGTTCAATACTGTTGTCGTCAATTGATATAGCAGAGCAACTCTTAAGATTGGAAGACATCACAAAGGTCTTTGTTGGATTGAATTTTAATCCGGCCATGGCAGAAAAAAATCAACTTTGTCTATCATTATTTGGGCTTTCAATCAATCATTCTCAGTGAAGCCAATATCATCAGCGTAGTGCAATTCAGTGAACTGAACAACTTTTCGAATTGTCACTCCTTAGTGGATGCTACAACCCTTTCCATAATCCAGTCTATTATGTAACTGAAAAAGATGGGAGACAGGACGTCGCCGTGCTTGACTCTTGGTTCTGCAGCAAAACTTTGTATACTTTTCACCATTAACCCGCACCTCATGTTTATAACCTCCTGGTATGCTTTCCAGCTCCATGAAATATGAGGGTGTTCCATCTTCTCCTGGAATACCCCAGAGAGCCTCACGCTTGACTGAATCAAGGGCTACTCTGAAATTGATCAAATAGTTCGTGGTAACGAACTGTAGTAAGGAGTGATCCCGCTCAATAGTAACCGATACTCTAAAAAATAGAATTTTGATACAAATAGTTACATCAAAAGGATCAAATTTTAAAGCTGATTTTAAATATTTGAGTTTCATTAAGTTTAGTTCTACCCATCAAACGTTACGAGCCTGAGAAAATTTGCCTTATTTTAGAAAATAGAAAGAAACACCCCCTAAACGCCATAGAATCTTAACGAAAATCACTTAGTCAGATTCAGCATATCAGAGAACTCTACTGTTAAAGTTTCAAGTTCCTATCGTCAAAAATGTGAATTTTGTATTTTTTGCCAGAAGCCAGATCACGGATGCGTGTTTATTTGATTGTTTTTTGTTTTTGTTTTTTTTTCCCAGGGGTGATCGTGTCGATCCAGTGGTCCTAGAATAATTCTAGTGCCCTTTTTAAGTGACCAAACAATT
>NW_027063098.1:22500-47392 GCF_032884065.1 Artemia franciscana
GAACATGCAACATATAATTTTCCATGGGTAAAACAATCTGTATTCAGATCTATACCTCATTATTCTAATGATTGCCCTTGAGCTTTGTTGATGGTGATTGCTAATCGAACATTCCCTGTGTCCCCGTCGTCATTTATATATCCCCCTATGCCCCCCGGCGTCCCCGTTGTTGTTGTTTCCCTGTTTCCCGGTCGTCATTTGTGTCCCGGTGTCCCAGTCTGTAATTTTTCTTTGAGCGTCGCGGTCGTCATTTATATTCCCTGTGTCCCGGTGTCCCGGTCGTCATTTTTGTCCCGGTCGTCATTTGTGTTCCGGTGTCCCGGTCGCTTTCTCTTTGAGTGTCCCGGTCGTCATTTATATTCCCTATGTCCCGGTGTCCCGGTCGTCATTTGTGTCCCGATGTACCGGTCCTTACATCGGGACACAATTACATAAATGCTGTACCAGTATTTATGACTTGACATGCCCACTGAAAAGCATGAAAATAAGAAAAAAAGCAGCGAGAAAACCTTGGGTTGAGGATGAGCTTTTGCGAATGATTGATATAAGAAATGCTTTGTATACAGCACACATCAATGAACCAAATGAGTTTAGTTCTGCACAGTTCAAGGATCAACGTAATCTAGTTAACTCAACTAGACGAGAGAAAATGAGAAACTTTTATGGCGAAGAATTTAAGAAAAATGCATCAAACCCTAAAGCCACTTGGAAAATTATTAATGAAGTGATCAGAGGTAGTCCTGCTCCACAACAGTATAGCCTAAATGCTGGTGGCGAAATAGTTCGAGATCTTGACAAAGTATGTGATTTGTTTGCTTATCATTTCTCGAAGATTGGTGAAACTGTTCAGAGTGAAGCAGCAGTGAACAACGAGTTGCTGATAGAAGAATCAACTTTTGAAGACCTAAGAGGTCAAGATTTTGAAATGAAATTAGAACCCTGTGATTCTGTATAAATAGAGAAGATTGCTTCTTCAATAAAATCAAACAGTGCTGGGACCGATGGCCTCAACCTACGAACTCTAAAATCAGTGCTTCCGAATATTCTTCCAGTACTAGTATTTTTAATAAATCTGTCAATGGCAGAGGGTCAATTTCCCTGTTCGCTGAAAATGGCCAAAGTCATCCCGCTTCCAAAGTCTGGGACTCTAAGTGACCTTTCAAATTGGAGACCTATATCAATGCTACCCATCATTTCAAAGCTATATGAAAAAATAGTGCACAAAAGACTATATGAGCATCTAACAAATTGCGGATTTCTGTCTGAAACTCAATTTGGATTTAGAAAAAGACATTCAACTGTGCATGCTGCTTTTAATTTAATTGATAAGGTAAACGGTGCACTGGAAAAAAATTATTTTTGCATGACAATTTTCATTGATCTTAAGAAAGCTTTTGATACTGTTGATTTTGGAATTTTGCTGGATAGATTGTCGAAGTTAGGTATTAGGAATAAGTGTTTGAGTTGGTTTGAGTCGTATTTGCGAGGTAGAAGTGTAAAAGTCGTAATAAATAATGACGTTTCACAAGCTTACCCATTGAATTGCGGAGTGCCACAAGGTTCTGTCCTAGGTCCTCTTTTATTTTTAACTTATGTAGATAGTATGAGATTTTTTGTCCCTGGTTACTTAACGTCTTTTGCTGATGACACTGCTATAACTGTTATTGCCAAATCGTTGCCGGACTTGATACACCGAGCAAACAATGCTTTAAAGGGACTACATACGTTTGCTACACTCAGTAAACTTGCTGTTAATGCTTCAAAAACAAGTTACATGGTTTTTAGAAGGACTGGTGAGCCCCAAGATTTACCTTCAGATATTAAGTACAATGGTGTTTCTTTAAAATAAGTCCGAGAAACGCGTTACTTCGGGTTTCTTCTTGACTTCAAACTGAGTTGGAAGGCGCACAGTGACCTAGTTTCCTGCAAAGTGTCAAGGGGAGTTGGAATGCTGCGGCGTCTAAAAAATGTGCTTCCTTTGAAAGTTTTAATGTCACTGTACCATACTTTAATAGCGTCGTATATAAATTATGGTTGTTTAATCTGGGCTAGTAACTTTCAGTCTAATTACAGGAGGGTTCAAGTGCAACAGAATAAGGCAATTAGAATTCTAGGTAATTATGATCGTGGAAGCGCTAGCACTGTGTCTATATATAAGAAGTTTGATATTTTGGATGTTGGAAAAATCAGAGACATGCAGATTGGTATTTTAGTATATCAGTGTCTACATAATTTTTTTAATTATTTTTTTAGCTTGGGTTCTTCCTATCATGATTATGACACGCGAAATTCAAATAATCTTGTTCATGAGTTTCGGAATACCTCCCGGTCGGCTCATGTCATCAGATACATGGGACCGTCCGTCTAGAATCCATTCCCACAGCAAGTTAAGGAATCAGAAAGTCTGCCTCAGCTGAAGCGACGCCTCAAGGCCCATCTTCTGAACAATTAGTAATGTTTAGTATTTTAGATTGAGAGAGGGGTATCTCCCCCCATTTTGTTAAATTGACCATTAGTTTTTGTTTTGTTTTCTTTTTTTTGTGTTTTTTTTCTTTTTTTGTAGTTATTTATCTTATTTATTTTTCTTTTTGATGTAAGTGAAATATGTTAAAGAAATGGATCGTATTTGATGTCAGCTATGCTTACAGGCCATTGCGGCCTATTTTTTTTAGCTGATGAATGAAAGTTTATTGTATTGTTTTTTTAATAAAATTACCTACCTATCTACCTACCTTTAATTTCGTCAGTCGACAAACATGACGTCAGTCGACACACAAACATGACGTCACTCGACACACACGCACACACACACACAGCCAACTTATTTATATATATATAGATATACTAGCTGTTGGTTAGTTTTTTTAGTTTTTTTAGTTTTTTTAGTTTTTTAGCTTTTTTACTTTTTTTATTAGTTTTTAGTTTTTTTGTAGTTTTTGCCTTTTTTTAGTTTTTTCAGTTTTTTTTTTAGTTTTTTATTGGTTTTTACCTTTATTTTAGCTTATTTTTCAGTTTTTTCCTTTTTTTTAGTTTTTTTTAGTTTTTTGTCAGGTTTACCGACTCTTGAACATGCAACATATAATGGTCCATGGGAAAACAATCTGTATTCAGATCTATACCTCATGATTCTAATGATTGCCCTTGAGCTTTGTTGATGGTGATTGCTAATCGACCATTCCCTGTCCCGGTGTCCCGGTCGTCATTTACATCCCCCTGTTTCCCCCGGTGTCCCCGTTGTAGTTGTGTCCCTGTGTCCCGGTCGTCATTTATATTCCCTGTGTCCCGGTCGTCATTTGTATCCCGGTGTCCCGGTCTGTATATACATTCGTTTTTTAGTTTTGTTTTTCTCCTTTATTTTTTTCCTTTTTTTTTCTTTTTAGCTTATTTAGATTTTTAGATTTTTTATTTTTTTTATTAGTTTTTAGTTTTTTTTTCTTTTTAGTTTTTTTGTCCCGGTCGTCATTTATATCCCCCTGTTTCCCCCGGTGTCCCCGTTGTAGTTGTGTCCCTGTGTCCCGGTCGTCATTTATATTCCCTGTGTCCCGGTCGTCATTTGTTTCCAGGTGTACCGGTCTGTATATACATTCGTTTTTTAGTTTTGTTTTTCTCCTTTATTTTTTTCCTTTTTTTTTCTTTTTTAGTTTATTTAGATTTTTAGATTTTTTAGTTTTTTTATTAGTTTTTAGTTTTTTTTTCTTTTTAGTTTTTTTGTAGTTTTTAACTTCTTTTTAGTTTTGTTAATTTTTTTTTTTACTTATGTCCTGGTCGTCATTTATACTCCCTGTGTCCCGGTGCTTTGTTGATTGCTAATCGAACATTCCTTTTGTCCTGGTCGCTTTCTCTTTGAGTGTCGTCATTTATTTTTTTCTTTTTTAGTTCTTTTAGTTTTTACCTTTTTTAGTTTTTTTTAGTTTTTTAGATGAAAATTTTTTTTAGTTTTTTCCTTTTTTTCTTTTTAGTTTTTTATTGGTTTTTACCTTTATGTTAGCTTATTTTTCAGTTTTTTCCTTTTTTTTTAGTTTTTTTTTATTTTTTATTTTTTTTAGTTTTTTACCTTTTTTAGTTTTTTTAGTTTTTTTAGTTTTTTAGCTTTTTTACTTTTTTTATTAGTTTTTAGTTTTTTTGTAGTTTTTGCCTTTTTTTAGTTTTTTCAGTTTTTTTTTTAGTTTTTTATTGGTTTTTACCTTTATTTTAGCTTATTTTTCAGTTTTTTCCTTTTTTTTAGTTTTTTTTAGTTTTTAGTTTTTTTAGTTTTTTACCTTTTTTTAGTTTTTTTAGTTTTTTTAGTTTTTTAGGTTTTTATTTTTTTTATTAGTTTTTAGTTTTTTTTGTAGTTTTTGCCTTTTTTTAGTTTTTTTAGTTTTTTAGCTTTTTTATTAGTTTTTAGTTTTTTTTGTAGTTTTTGCCTTTTTATAGTTTTTTTAGTTTTTTAGCTTTTTTATTTTTTTTATTAGTTTTTAGTTTTTTTGTAGTTTTTGCCTTTTTTTAGTTTTTTCAGTTTTGACGTCATCTGATCCAGTTTTTTCAGGTGACGTCACCTGATCCACGATCCACAGATCCACAGACAACTTATTTTTATATAGATATAGATAGTTTTTTTTTTTTTACTTATGTCCTGGTCGTCATTTATACTCCCTGTGTCCCGGTGCTTTGTTGATTGCTAATCGAACATTCCTTTTGTCCTGGTCGCTTTCTCTTTGAGTGTCGTCATTTATTTTTTTCTTTTTTAGTTCTTTTAGTTTTTACCTTTTTTAGTTTTTTTTTAGTTTTTTAGATGAAAATTTTTTTTAGTTTTTTCCTTTTTTTCTTTTTAGTTTTTTATTGGTTTTTACCTTTATTTTAGCTTATTTTTCAGTTTTTTCCTTTTTTTTATTTTTTTTTTATTTTTTATTTTTTTCAGTTTTTTACCTTTTTTTAGTTTTTTTAGTTTTTTTAGTTTTTTAGCTTTTTTACTTTTTTTATTAGTTTTTAGTTTTTTTTTGTAGTTTTTGCCTTTTTTTAGTTTTTTTTTTAGTTTTTTATTGGTTTTTACCTTTATTTTAGCTTATTTTTCAGTTTTTTTCCTTTTTTTTAGTTTTTTTTTAGTTTTTAGTTTTTTTTGTTTTTTACCTTTTTTTTAGTTTTTTTAGTTTTTTTAGTTTTTTAGCTTTTTTATTTTTTTTATTAGTTTTTAGTTTTTTTTGTAGTTTTTGCCTTTTTTTAGTTTTTTTAGTTTTTTAGCTTTTTTATTAGTTTTTAGTTTTTTTTGTAGTTTTTGCCTTTTTTTAGTTTTTTTAGTTTTTTAGCTTTTTTATTTTTTTTATTAGTTTTTAGTTTTTTTTGTAGTTTTTGCCTTTTTTAGTTTTTTCAGTTTTGACGTCACCTGATCCAGTTTTTTCAGGTGACGTCACCTGATCCATCCACAGACAGACAGACAACTTATTTTTATATAGATAGATATATATATATATATATATATATATATATATATATATATATATATATATATATATATATATATATATATATATATATATATATATATATATATATAATTATATATATATAGTTTCTCTCTTATTCTTTTATTGTGCTGAAGACGGCCCTTGGACATAGGGCCGAAATATCCACAGAACTAATTTCCACTGTCTCGAAAAGATTTTCCCTATTGTCTCTACTTTGTATTTGTTTCAATCTATTCCGGAGAAGGATGACAAACAACGTTGTCACGATATCAGTGACAGCGATTCCGCGGCAACTTTTACATTCATACTTGTCACCCGTTTTCAAGAGAGAAATTATTACTGCTACCAACGACTCAATCCAGCATCATGCCGCCTGATCCCAACACAACTACGCACTGTCCTCCTCCATCAAAACGAAACAGCATTTGAAGAGAGAAAGAAGGACTTAAACCTTCGGGAGAGTCTTTTCGGTCCAATTTTAGTCAAGCTATGACAACTACATAGCCAGCATTATATAATTCTGGAAGCGGGTCTTCTTCACCAGACGAATTACGATTTTTCAGTGGACCGAATGGCTTTCTTTAATTCATCAACATATGACACAAATTTATAATGTATTCAAGAGACCCCTGGAGGAAGACTTCAGGGTTATGTGGGGATGATGAGACAAATTCAAGAGTCTGTGAAAAACTAATTAACCTTTGAGTCGCTATTTTTTTAAGAAGGGATAGAATCCTTTGAATCTATTAGAAAATTCTAATAAATTCAAATGTATTTGAATCTGTTCAATTTTTTATGAAAATATTCTTGGCGTCAGGCTTCTAAAACGTTGGGCTATATACGCCACTAGTGGTCAATCATTCTAGGTTTTCTTTCTAGATTGCATTCAGTTGAATTTATTTTTCATCAAAGTTATTAGGACCTGGAGTTTAGTTACTTTCAATGATGCAATTAAAACACAGATATAACATAATGAGATTGAAAAGCTTTGGCCACGTTAAAATATAGTGTTTTCTTCTACAGTTCTGGTTTCTCTCGCGTATGAAATCCACACATTTTTTTTTTAATTTAGAGCTTAGCGTATGCTATTTTGGGGTCAGAAACCTCTTTAGTGCTGAGGGAGAAGTTTGTGAAAAGCAAATAGTGCAAATGGACGAGTTTTTTTAATAAAAGGATTTCGAGGGCAAGTCTTTATTTGACTTTGTCATTAAAAACCATGACTATAATCATAGAAAGAAAATTGTGGAAATGGGCGAGTCTTATAATCTGAGAAAAAAACTCCAAATTTCCAAATAAGTTATGCAGTTCCTGCCATAAGTTTGTAAACAAATCAAAGTTAATAGTTGACCCAAGTTTTGGTGACCCAAGTCAATTGGTTGAAATACAACTTTGGTGCATTTTTGCTTTCATGGACACATTATCTTACATCGAGCATTTGGCAACACTGGAAATGACGTTTTTATTATGAATGTTATTTTTTATGTTCGAGAAAAATTTTGACATTTTTTCAAAAAAAAAGTTTTTTTTCAAAATTTATATATATATATATATATATATATATATATATATATATATATATATATATATATATATATATATATATATATATATATATATATATTTCTTTTACAGAAATTAATTTAAAAAACCTTTTCTCCAAAACAAGCTTTTTCAAAGAAAAGTAAGAGCCTCATTAAACAAAATGAGCAGAAATATAGTCAAATAAATTTCCAAACGTAAAACTACCACAAATCATACCAATAAATAAATGAAACCCAAAAGGAACAGAATTTTAATAAATAACCAAGGGAAGTTTAAAACAAGCAGCAGCCAACATGAGCAGGGCTCAAGCCCCCTGTGCTTTTTGGATATGTTCTGGTCTTTACAAGGCATAAGGGGTGTGGAGATACTGGGATTATAAAGGAGAAAGTTGCGCAACGAAATCTGCTTTTAGAATAAAAGGAATATTGCAATGGAATGAAAGAAAGTGTTAGCTTAGCGTGTGTGAGTCTATGATAGATAAACTTGAAGGAGCAATTAAAATTTATATATATATATATATATATATATATATATATATATATATATATATATATATATATATATATATATATATATATATATATATATATATATATATATATATATATATATACTAGCTGTTGGGGTGGCGCTTCGCGCCACCCCAACACCTAGTTGGTGGGGGCGCTTCGCGTCCCCCCCAAGCCCCCCCGCGCGCGTAAGTCGTTACGCGCCATATTAGTTACGCGCCATTGTAGTTGTGTCCCTATGTCCCACCTGTGAAAATAGATATATATATATATATATATATATATATATATATATATATATATATATACTAGCTGTTGGGGTGGCGCTTCGCGCCACCCCAACACCTAGTTGGTGGGGGCGCTTCGCGCCCCCCCCAAGCCCCCCCGCGCGCGTAAGTCGTTACGCGCCATAATAGTTACGCGCCATTGTAGTTGTGTCCCTATGTCCCACCTGTGAATATAGATAGATATATATATATGGTTTTAACTACGTAAAACTTGCGAATATACAACATTCTTTGCTGTCCCATTGTCTTTGCATATAAATAGATTGTCAGGTTTACCGACTCTTGAACATGCAACATATAATGGTCCATGGGAAAACAATCTGTATTCAGATCTATACCTCATGATTCTAATGATTGCCCTTGAGCTTTGTTGATGGTGATTGCTAATCGACCATTCCCTGTCCCGGTGTCCCGGTCGTCATTTACATCCCCCTGTTTCCCCCGGTGTCCCCGTTGTAGTTGTGTCCCTGTGTCCCGGTCGTCATTTATATTCCCTGTGTCCCGGGTCCCGGTCGTCATTTGTATCCCGGTGTCCCGGTCTGTATATACATTCGTTTTTTAGTTTTGTTTTTCTCCTTTATTTTTTTCCTTTTTTTTTCTTTTTTAGCTTATTTAGATTTTTAGATTTTTTAGTTTTTTTATTAGTTTTTAGTTTTTTTTTCTTTTTAGTTTTTTTGTCCCGGTCGTCATTTATATCCCCCTGTTTCCCCCGGTGTCCCCGTTGTAGTTGTGTCCCTGTGTCCCGGTCGTCATTTATATTCCCTGTGTCCCGGTCGTCATTTGTATCCCGGTGTACCGGAGTTGTGTCCCTGTGTCCCGGTCGTCATTTATATTCCCTGTGTCCCGGGTCCCGGTCGTCATTTGTATCCCGGTGTCCCGGTCTGTATATACATTCGTTTTTTAGTTTTGTTTTTCTCCTTTATTTTTTTCCTTTTTTTTTCTTTTTTAGCTTATTTAGATTTTTAGATTTTTTAGTTTTTTTATTAGTTTTTTAGTTTTTTTTTCTTTTTAGTTTTTTTGTCCCGGTCGTCATTTATATCCCCCTGTTTCCCCCGGGTCGTCATTTATACTCCCTGTGTCCCGGTGCTTTGTTGATTGCTAATCGAACATTCCTTTTGTCCTGGTCGCTTTCTCTTTGAGTGTCGTCATTTATTTTTTTCTTTTTTAGTTCTTTTAGTTTTTACCTTTTTTAGTTTTTTTTAGTTTTTAGTTTTTTTAGTTTTTTACCTTTTTTTAGTTTTTTTTAGTTTTTTTTAGTTTTTTAGCTTTTTTATTTTTTTTATTAGTTTTTAGTTTTTTTGTAGTTTTTGCCTTTTTTTTAGTTTTTTTAGTTTTTTAGCTTTTTTATTAGTTTTTAGTTTTTTTTGTAGTTTTTGCCTTTTTTTAGTTTTTTTAGTTTTTTAGCTTTTTTATTTTTTTTATTAGTTTTTAGTTTTTTTTGTAGTTTTTGCCTTTTTTTTCTCTTTGAGTGTCGTCATTTATTAGTTTTTTCCTTTTTTTTTTTAGTTTTTTATTGGTTTTTACCTTTATTTTAGCTTATTTTTCAGTTTTTTCCTTTTTTTTAGTTTTTTTTATTTTTTATTTTTTTTAGTTTTTTACCTTTTTTTAGTTTTTTTAGTTTTTTAGCTTTTTTACTTTTTTTATTAGTTTTTAGTTTTTTTTGTAGTTTTTGCCTTTTTTTAGTTTTTTCAGTTTTTTTTTTAGTTTTTTATTGGTTTTTACCTTTATAGTTTTTTTAGTTTTTTAGCTTTTTTATTTTTTTTATTAGTTTTTAGTTTTTTTTGTAGTTTTTGCCTTTTTTTAGTTTTTTCAGTTTTGACGTCACCTGATCCAGTTTTTTCAGGTGACGTCACCTGACACATCCATCCACACATCCATCCACACATCCACAGACAGACAACTTATTTTTATATATATAGATATATATATATATATATGTTTTTAACTACGTAAAACTTGCGAATATACAACATTCTTTGCTGTCCCATTGTCTGTGCACATAAATAGATTGTCAGGTTTACCGACTCTTGAACATGCAACATATAATGGTCCATGGGAAAACAATCCGTATTCAGATCTATACCTCATGATTCTAATGATTGCCCTTGAGCTTTGTTGATGTTGATTGCTAATCGACCATTCCCTGAGTCGCCATCGTCATTTATATATCCCCCTGTGCACCCCGGCGTCCCCTTTGTAGTTATGTCCCTGTGTCCCGGTCGTCATTTATATTCCCTGTGTCCCGGTCGTCATTTGTGTCCCGGTGTTCCAGTCTGTGATTTCTCTTTGAGTGTCCCGGGCGTCATTTATATTCCTTGTGTCCCGGTGTCCCGGTCGTCATTTATATCCCCCTGTGCCCCCCGGCGTCCCCATTGTAGTTGTGTCCCTGTGTCCCGGTCGTCATTTATATTCCCTGTGTCCCGGTCGTCATTTGTATCCCGGTGTCCCGGTCTGTATATACATTCGTTTTTTAGTTTTGTTTTTCTCCTTTATTTTTTTCCTTTTTTCTTTTTTTTCTTTTTTAGTTTATTTAGATTTTTAGGTTTTTTAGTTTTTTTTATTAGTTTTTAGTTTTTTTGTAGTTTTTACCATTTTTTTATTTTTTTAGTTTTTTTTTTACTTATGTCCTGGTCGTCATTTATACTCCCTGTGTCCCGGTCGTCATTTGTGTCTCGGTGCTTTGTTGATTGCTAATTTATATTATATTTATATTTATATTTTTTGTATTTATTAATATTTTTTTAGTTTTCTTTTTCTCTTATTTTTCAGTTTTTTCCTTTTTTTTAGTTTTTTCTTTTTTAGTTTTTAGTTTTTTTTTGTTTTTTACCTTTTTTTAGTTTTTTTAGTTTTTTTAGTTTTTTAGCTTTTTTAGTTTTTTTATTAGTTTTTAGTTTTTTTTTAGTTTTTGCCTTTTTTTAGTTTTTTCAGTTTTTTTTAGTTTTTAGTTTTTTACCTTTTTTTAGTTTTTTTTAGTTTTTTAGCTTTTGTAGTTTTTTTTTCTTTTTAGTTTTTTTTGTAGTTTTTACCTTTTTTAGTTTTTTTTCTTCTTTTGTATTAGTGTGAAATAATTCAGACGTCATATGCGGACAAACACGACGTCACTCGACAGACAGACAGACAGACATAACCCACAAACAACTTATTTTTATATATATTTATTCATATTTTTTTAGTTTTCTTTTTCTCTTTTATTTTTCAGTTTTTTCCTTTTTTTTAGTTTTTTTTCTTTTTTAGTTTTTAGTTTTTTTTAGTTTTTTACCTTTTTTTAGTTTTTTTTTAGTTTTTTTAGTTTTTTAGCTTTTTTAGTTTTTTTTATTAGTTTTTATTTTTTTTGTAGTTTTTGCCTTTTTTTATTTTTTCAGTTTTTTTTTAGTTATTAGATTTTTACCTTTTTTTAGTTTTTTTTAGTTTTTTAGCTTTTTTAGTTTTTTTTTCTTTTTAGTTTTTTTTGTAGTTTTTACCTTTTTTTAGTTTTTTTTTCTTCTTTTGTATTAGTGTGAAATAATTCAGACGTCATATGCGGACAAACGCGACGTCACTCGACAGACAGACAGACAGACATAACCCACAAACAACTTATTTTTATATATATTTATTCATATTTTTTTAGTTTTCTTTTTCTCTTTTATTTTTTCAGTTTTTTTTCCTTTTTTTTAGTTTTTTTCTTTTTTAGTTTTTCGTTTTTTTTTAGTTTTTTACCTTTTTTTAGTTTTTTTTATTTTTTTTTAGTTTTTTAGCTTTTTTAGTTTTTTTATTAGTTTTTATTTTTTTTGTAGTTTTTGCCTTTTTTATTTTTTCAGTTTTTTTTAGTTATTAGATTTTTACCTTTTTTTAGTTTTTTTTAGTTTTTTAGCTTTTTTAGTTTTTTTTTCTTTTTAGTTTTTTTTGTAGTTTTTACCTTTTTTAGTTTTTTTTCTTCTTTTGTAGTAGTGTGAAATAATTCAGACGTCATATGCGAACAAACATGACGTCACCTGATCCATCCACAGATCCACACACAGACAGCTTATTTTTATATATATAGATATATATATATATATATATATATATACTAGCTGTTGGGGTGGCGCTTCGTGCTCCCCCCAAGCCCCCCCGCGTGCGTAAGTCGTTACGCGCCATATTAGTTACGCGCCATTGTAGTTGTGTCCCTGTGTCCCACCTGTGAATATATATATATATATATATATATATATATCTATATATATAAAAATAAGTTGTCTGTGGATGGATGGATGGATGGATGTGTGGATGGATGTGTCAGGTGACGTCACCTGAAAAAACTGGATCAGGTGACGTCAAAACTGAAAAAACTAAAAAAAGGCAAAAACTACAAAAAAAACTAAAAACTAATAAAAAAAATAAAAAAGCTAAAAAACTAAAAAAACTAAAAAAAGGCAAAAAACTACAAAAAAAAACTAAAAAACTAAAAAAAAAAACTGAAAAAACTAAAAAAAAGGCAAAAACTACAAAAAAAAAACTAAAAACTAATAAAAAAAGTAAAAAAGCTAAAAAACTAAAAAAACTAAAAAAACTAAAAAAAGGTAAAAAACTAAAAAAAATAAAAAATAAAAAAAAACTAAAAAAAAGGAAAAAACTGAAAAATAAGCTAAAATAAAGGTAAAAAACCAATAAAAAACTAAAAAGAAAAAAAGGAAAAAACTAAAAAAAATTTTCATCTAAAAAACTAAAAAAAAACTAAAAAAGGTAAAAACTAAAAGAACTAAAAAAGAAAAAAATAAATGACGAAACTCAAAGAGAAAGCGACCAGGACAAAAGGAATGTTCGATTAGCAATCAACAAAGCACCGGGAAGCACCGGGACACAGGGAGTATGAATGACGACCAGGACATAAGTAAAAAAAAAAATTAACAAAACTAAAAAGAAGTTAAAAACTACAAAAAAACTAAAAAGAAAAAAAAACTAAAAACTAATAAAAAAACTAAAAAATCTAAAAATCTAAATAAACTAAAAAAGAAAAAAAAAGGAAAAAAATAAAGGAGAAAAACAAAACTAAAAAAGGAATGTATATACAGACCGGTACACCGGGATACAAATGACGACCGGGACACAGGGAATATAAATGACGACCGGGACACAGGGACACAACTACAACGGGGACACCGGGGGGAAACAGGGGGATATAAATGACGACCGGGACAAAAAAACTAAAAAGAAAAAAAAACTAAAAACTAATAAAAAAAACTAAAAAATCTAAAAATCTAAATAAGCTAAAAAGAAAAAAAAAGGAAAAAAATAAAGGAGAAAAACAAAACTAAAAAACGAATGTATATACAGACCGGGACACCGGGATACAAATGACGACCGGGACACAGGGAATATAAATGACGACCGGGACACAGGGACACAACTACAACGGGGACACCGGGGGAAACAGGGGGATGTAAATGACGACCGGGACACCGGGACAGGGAATGGTCGATTAGCAATCACCATCAACAAAGCTCAAGGGCAATCATTAGAATCATGAGGTATAGATCTGAATACAGATTGTTTTCCCATGGACCATTATATGTTGCATGTTCAAGAGTCGGTAAACCTGACAATCTATTTATATGCAAAGACAATGGGACAGCAAAGAATGTTGTATATTCGCAAGTTTTACGTAGTTAAAACCATATATATATATATATATATATATATATATATATATATATATATATATATATATATATATATATATATATATATATATATATATATATATATCTATCTATATTCACAGGTGGGACATAGGGACACAACTACAATGGCGCGTAACTATTATGGCGCGTAACGACTTACGCGCGCGGGGGGGCTTGGGGGGGGGCGCGAAGCGCCCCCACCAACTAGGTGTTGGGGTGGCGCTTAAAAAAAGGCAAAAAACTACAAAAAAAACTAAAAACTAATAAAAAAAATAAAAAAGCTAAAAAACTAAAAAAACTATAAAGGTAAAAAACCAATAAAAAACTAAAAAAAAAACTGAAAAAAACTAAAAAAAGGCAAAAAACTACAAAAAAAAACTAAAAACTAATAAAAAAAAGTAAAAAAAGCTAAAAAACTAAAAAAACTAAAAAAAACTAAAAAAAAAGGTAAAAACTAAAAAAAATAAAAAATAAAAAAAAACTAAAAAAAAAGGAAAAAAACTGAAAAATAAGCTAAAATAAAGGTAAAAACCAATAAAAAACTAAAAAAAAAAGGAAAAAAACTAATAAATGACGACACTCAAAGAGAAAGCGACCAGGACAAAAGGAATGTTCGATTAGCAATCAACAAAGTACCGGGACACAGGGAGTATAAATGACGACCAGGACATAAGTAAAAAAAAAAAAAACTATCTATATATATAAAAATAAGTTGTCTGTGGATCTGTGGATCGTGGATCAGGTGACGTCACCTGAAAAAACTGGATCAGGTGACGTCAAAACTGAAAAAACTAAAAAAAGGCAAAAACTACAAAAAAAACTAAAAACTAATAAAAAAAATAAAAAAGCTAAAAAACTAAAAAAAACTAAAAAAAGGCAAAAACTACAAAAAAACTAAAAACTAATAAAAAAGCTAAAAAACTAAAAAAAACTAAAAAAAAAGGCAAAAACTACAAAAAAACTAAAAACTAATAAAAAAAATAAAAAAGCTAAAAAACTAAAAAAACTAAAAAAACTAAAAAAAAGGTAAAAAACTAAAAAAACTAAAAACTAAAAAAAAACTAAAAAAGGTAAAAACTAAAAGAACTAAAAAAGAAAAAAATAAATGACGACACTCAAAGAGAAAGCGACCAGGACAAAAGGAATGTTCGATTAGCAATCAACAAAGCACCGGGACACAGGGAGTATAAATGACGACCAGGACACAAGTAAAAAAAAAAATTAACAAAACTAAAAAGAAGGTAAAAACTACAAAAAAACTAAAAAGAAAAAACAACTAAAAACTAATAAAAAAACTAAAAAATCTAAAAATCTAAATAAACTAAAAAAGAAAAAAAAAGGAAAAAAATAAAGGAGAAAAACAAAACTAAAAAACGAATGTATATACAGACCGGTACACCGGGATACAAATGACGACCGGGACACAGGGAATATAAATAACGACCGGGACACAGGGACACAACTACAACGGGGACACCGGGGGAAACAGGGGGATATAAATGACGACCGGGACAAAAAAAACTAAAAAGAAATAAAAACTAAAAACTAATAAAAAAAAACTAAAAAATCTAAAAATCTAAATAAGCTAAAAAAGAAAAAAAAAAGGAAAAAAAATAAAGGAGAAAAACAAAACTAAAAAACGAATGTATATACAGACCGGGACACCGGGATACAAATGATGACCGGGACCCGGGACACAGGGAATATAAATGACGACCGGGACACAGGGACACAACTACAACGGGGACACCGGGGGAAACAGGGGGATGTAAATGACGACCGGGACACCGGGACAGGGAATGGTCGATTAGCAATCACCATCAACAAAGCTCAAAGGCAATCATTAGAATCATGAGGTATAGATCTGAATACAGATTGTTTTCCCATGGACCATTATATGTTGCATGTTCAAGAGTCGGTAAACCTGACAATCTATTTATATGCAAAGACAATGGGACAGCAAAGAATGTTGTATATTCGCAAGTTTTACGTAGTTAAAACCATATATATATATATATATCTATATTCACAGGTGGGACATAGGGACACAACTACAATGGCGCGTAACTATTATGGCGCGTAACGACTTACGCGCGCGGGGGGGCTTGGGGGGGGGCGCGAAGCGCCCCCACCAACTAGGTGTTGGGGTGGCGCGAAGCGCCACCCCAACAGCTAGTATATATATATATATATATATATATATATATATATATATATATATATATATATATAATATATATATATATATATATATATATATATGTTTTAAACTACGTAAAACTTGCGAATATAAACATTCTTGGCTGTCCCATTGTCTGTGCATATAAATAGATTGTCAGGTTTACCGACTCTTGAACATGAAACATATAATTGTCCATGGGAAAAACAATCCGTATTCAGATCTATACCTCATGATTCTAATGATTGCCCTTGAGCTTTGTTGATGGTGATGAGCTTTGTTGATGGTGATTGCTAATCGAACATTCCCTGTGTCCCCGTCGTCATTTATATATCCCCCTGTGCCCCCCTGCGTCCCCGTTGTAGTTGTGTCCCTGTGTCCCGGTCGTCATTTATATTCCCTGTGTCCCGGTCGTCATTTGTGTCCCGGTGTCCCGGTCTGTATATACATTCGTTTTTGAATTGGCATATGATGAAATAAATTTTTGTGTTTTTCCCCTTTTTTTCTTTTTAGTTTTTGTTTGGTTTTTACCTTTTTTAGTTTTTTTAGTTTTTTTTTCTTTTTTCTTTTTAGTTTTTTTGGAGTTTTTATCTTTTTAGTTTTTTTTTATTTTTATTTTAGTTTTTTTAGTTTTGTTTTTCTCCTTTATTTTTCAGTTTTTTTCCTTTTTTTATTTTTTCCTCGGCACGCTTTCTTTTCTTACTTTCTCTATCTGCCGCAAGTTTTTTTTAGCATAGACTCTTTGAGCTGTTGCCATTGTAGGTTCCTCGGCTGTTGCCATTGTAGGTTCTTCAGTCATTTTACAGTTAAACATTTTTCCGTCCACGATCTTCTTACATTAAAAATTTGTCTTTTGAGCAGCTTCCTCGGCTGTCTCCATTGTAGGTTCTTCAGTCATTTTACAATTAAACATTTTTCCGTCCACGATCTTCTTACACTTAAAAATTTGTCTTTGAAACGATTTTCTTAAATACTTTTAATGACGTCATCGTCATAACAAACATGACGACAACTAACTTCATGACGACATGATAACATGACGTCACTCGACAGACCCACAGACAAACAACTTATTTTTATATATATAGATATATACTAGCTGTTTGGGTGGCGCTTCGCGCCACTCCAACACCTAGTTGGTGGGGTGCTTCGCGCCCCCCAAGCCCCCGCGCGCGCGTAAGTCGTTACGCGCCATATTAGTTACTCGCCATTGTAGTTGTGTCCCTGTGTCCCACCTGTGAATATAGATATATATATATATATATATATATATATATATATATATATATATATATATATATATATATATATATATATATATATATATATATATATATATATATATATATATATATATAAATATAGATATATATATATATATATATATATATATATATATATATATATATATATATATATATATATATATATATATATATATATATATATATATATATATATATATATATATATATATATATATATATATATATATATGTTTTTAACTACGTAAAACTTGCCAATATACAACATTCTTGGCTGTCCCATTGTCTGTGCATATAAATAGATTGTCAGGTTTACCGATTCTTGAACATGCAACATATAATTGTCCATGGGAAAAGCAATCTGTATTCAGATCTATACCTCATTATTCTAATGATTGCCCTTGAGCTTTGTTGATGGTGATTGCTAATCGAACATTCCCTGTGTCCCTGTCGTCATTTAAATGTCCCGGTCGTCATTTGTGTCCCGGTGTCCCAGTCTGTAATTGCTCTTTTAGTGTCGCGGTCGTCATTTATATTCCCTGTGTCCCGATGTCCCGGTCGTCATTTTTGTCCCGGTCGTCATTTGTGTTCCGGTGTCCCGGTCTGTAATTTCTCTTTGATTGTTCCGGTCGTCATTTATATTCCCTGTGTCCCGGTCGTCATTTGTGTCCCGATGCTTTGTTGATGGTGATTGCTAATCGAACATTCCTTGTGTCCCGGTCGCTTTCTCTTTGAGTGTCCCGGTCGTCATTTATATTCCCTATGTCCCGGTGTCCCGGTCGTCATTTGTGTCCTGATGTCCCTGTTTGTAATTTCTTCAGTCGACAAACATGACGTCAGTCGACACACAAACATGACGTCACTCGACACACACACAGACAACTTATTTTTATATATATAGATGTCCCGGTGTCCCGGTCGTCATTTGTGTCCCGATGTCCCGGTGTGTAATTTCGTCAATCAACAAACATGACGTCAGTCGACATACAAAAATGACGTCACTCGACACACAGACACACAGACAACTTATTTTTATATGTATAAGATGTCCCGGTGTCCCGGTCGTCATTTGTGTCCCGATGTCCCGGTGTGTAATTTCGTCAATCAACAAACATGACGTCAGTCGACACACAAACATGACGTCACTCGACACACACACACAGACAACTTATCTATATATATATATTATATATATATATATATATATATATATATATATATATATATATATATATATATATATATATATATATATATATTATACTAGCTGTTGGGGTGGCGCTTCGCGCCACCCCAACACCTAGTTGGTGGGGGCGCTTCGCGCCCCCCCCAAGCCCCCCCGTGCGCGTAAGTCGTTACGCGCCATAATAGTTACGCGCCATTGTAGTTGTGTCCCTATGTCCCACCTGTGAATATAGATATATATATATATATATATATATATATATATATATATATATATATATATATATATATATATATATATATATATATATATATATATATATATATATATGGTTTTAACTACGTAAAACTTGCGAATATACAACATTCTTTGCTGTCCCATTGTCTTTGCATATAAATAGATTGTCAGGTTTACCGACTCTTGAACATGCAACATATAATGGTCCATGGGAAAACAATCTGTATTCAGATCTATACCTCATGATTCTAATGATTGCCCTTGAGCTTTGTTGATGGTGATTGCTAATCGACCATTCCCTGTCCCGGTGTCCCGGTCGTCATTTATATCCCCCTGTTTCCCCCGGTGTCCCCGTTGTAGTTGTGTCCCTGTGTCCCGGTCGTCATTTATATTCCCTGTGTCCCGGTCGTCATTTGTATCCCGGTGTCCCGGTCTGTATATACATTCGTTTTTTAGTTTTGTTTTTCTCCTTTATTTTTTTCCTTTTTTTTTCTTTTTAGCTTATTTAGATTTTTAGATTTTTTAGTTTTTTTATTAGTTTTTAGTTTTTTTTTTCTTTTTAGTTTTTTTGTCCCCGGTCGTCATTTATATCCCCCTGTTTCCCCCGGTGTCCCCGTTGTAGTTGTGTCCCTGGGTCCAGGTCGTCATTTATATTCCCTGTGTCCCGGTCGTCATTTGTATCCCGGTGTACCGGTCTGTATATACATTCGTTTTTTTAGTTTTGTTTTTCTCCTTTATTTTTTTCCCTTTTTTTTTTTCTTTTTTAGTTTATTTAGATTTTTAGATTTTTTAGTTTTTTTTTATTAGTTTTTAGTTTTTTTTTCTTTTTAGTTTTTTTGTAGTTTTTACCTTCTTTTTAGTTTTGTTAGTTTTTTTTTTTACTTATGTCCTGGTCGTCATTTATACTCCCTGTGTCCCGGTGCTTTGTTGATTGCTAATCGAACATTCCTTTTGTCCTGGTCGCTTTCTCTTTGAGTGTCGTCATTTATTTTTTTCTTTTTTAGTTCTTTTAGTTTTTACCTTTTTTAGTTTTTTTAGTTTTTTAGATGAAATTTTTTTTTAGTTTTTTCCTTTTTTTCTTTTTAGTTTTTTGTTGGTTTTTACCTTTATTTTAGCTTATTTTCCAGTTTTTTTCCTTTTTTTTTAGTTTTTTTTTATTTTTTATTTTTTTTAGTTTTTTACCTTTTTTAGTTTTTTTAGTTTTTTTAGTTTTTTAGCTTTTTTACTTTTTTATTAGTTTTTAGTTTTTTTTGTAGTTTTTGCCTTTTTTTAGTTTTTTCAGTTTTTATTTTAGTTTTTTATTGGTTTTTACCTTTATTTTAGCTTATTTTTCAGTTTTTTTCCTTTTTTTTAGTTTTTTTTAGTTTATAGTTTTTTTAGTTTTTACCTTTTTTAGTTTTTTTAGTTTTTTTAGTTTTTTAGGTTTTTATTTTTTTATTAGTTTTTAGTTTTTTTTGTAGTTTTTGCCTTTTTTTTAGTTTTTTTAGTTTTTTAGCTTTTTTATTAGTTTTTAGTTTTTTTTTGTAGTTTTTGCCTTTTTATAGTTTTTTTAGTTTTTTAGCTTTTTATTTTTTTTATTAGTTTTTAGTTTTTTTTGTAGTTTTTGCCTTTTTTTTAGTTTTTTCAGTTTTGACGTCATCTGATCCAGTTTTTTCAGGTGACGTCCACCTGATCCACGATCCACAGATCCACAGACAACTTATTTTTATATAGATATAGATAGTTTTTTTTTTTTTACTTATGTCCTGGTCGTCATTTATACTCCCTGTGTCCCGGTGCTTTGTTGATTGCTAATCGAACATTCCTTTTGTCCTGGTCGCTTTCTCTTTGAGTGTCGTCATTTTTTCTTTTTTAGTTCTTTTAGTTTTTACCTTTTTTAGTTTTTTTTTAGTTTTTTAGATGAAAATTTTTTTTAGTTTTTTTCCTTTTTTTCTTTTTAGTTTTTTATTGGTTTTTACCTTTATTTTAGCTTATTTTTCAGTTTTTTTCCTTTTTTTTAGTTTTTTTTTATTTTTTATTTTTTTTAGTTTTTTACCTTTTTTTAGTTTTTTTAGTTTTTTTTAGTTTTTTAGCTTTTTTACTTTTTTTATTAGTTTTTAGTTTTTTTTTTGTAGTTTTTGCCTTTTTTTAGTTTTTTCAGTTTTTTTTTTAGTTTTTTATTGGTTTTTTACCTTTATTTTAGCTTATTTTTCAGTTTTTTTCCTTTTCTTTTAGTTTTTTTTAGTTTTTAGTTTTTTTAGTTTTTTACCTTTTTTTAGTTTTTTAGTTTTTTAGCTTTTTTTATTTTTTTTATTAGTTTTTAGTTTTTTTTTGTAGTTTTTGCCTTTTTTTAGTTTTTTTAGTTTTTTTAGTTTTTTAGCTTTTTTATTAGTTTTTAGTTTTTTTTTGTAGTTTTTGCCTTTTTTTAGTTTTTTTTAGTTTTTTAGCTTTTTTATTTTTTTTATTAGTTTTTAGTTTTTTTTGTAGTTTTTGCCTTTTTTTAGTTTTTTCAGTTTTGACGTCACCTGATCCAGTTTTTTCAGGTGACGTCACCTGATCCATCCACAGACAGACAGACAACTTATTTTTTTGTCCCACCTGTGAATATATATATATATATATATATATATTTATATATATATATATATATATATATATATATATATATATATATATATATATATATATATACTAGCTGTTGGGGTGGCGCTTCGCGCCACCCCAACACCTAGTTGGTGGGGGCGCTTCGCGCCCCCCAAGCCCCCCCGCGCGCGTAAGTCGTTACGCGCCATATTAGTTACGCGCCATATTAGTTACGCGCCATTGTAGTTGTGTCCCTGTGTCCCACCTGTGAATATAGATAGATTTATTATGTGTTTCAAACTACGTAAAAATTGCGAATATACAACATTCTTGGCTTTCCCATTGTCTGTCCATATACAAAGCCGTATGTACTAATAATGACGTCATATGCAAACGCTCTTTTTACAAACAAACAAACATGCATACACACAACTCGTTTTTATATAGATAGATAGATAGATAGATACAATACAAATTAACTACGTAAAACTTGTGAATATACAACAGTCTTCGCTGTCCCATTGTCTGTGCGTATAAATAGATTGTCAGGTTTACCGACCCTCAAAGATGCAACATACAATTGTACATTGGTAAAGCAATCTGTATTAAGATCTATACCGCATTTTTCTAGTGATTGCCCTTGAGCTTTGTTGATGGTGGTTGCAAATGCTAATCGAATTGGAATTGCAATCTTTTAAATGAAAAAGCAGATCCGTTGGAATCATGGGAATGCGAGGAATAAGAACAGCCTCACCCTCATAAGGCCCTGTCAAGATTGTGGCATCTATTAGGTTTTCCATTGTTTTTTTTACGGCAAGTCGCGTGCCATTGCAAAGCTTTGGTGGGTTGATATTTCTTAAAAGTATTATTGGTACGCCTATTTTTAGTTGTAGCAGGTGTGGTGGACACCCTGAAGGATCTATGGAATTTAAAAATTCAGATGGATAATTAACCGCTTCATTTGGTTCCGAAATACAAATTAACTGCGTAAAACTTGAGAATATACAACATTCTTCGCTGTCCAATTCTCGCTGCATATAAATAGATTGTCAGGTTTACCGACCCTCGAACATGCAACGTACAATTGTCCATGGAAAAACAATCAGTATTAAGATCAATACCACATTTTTCTAATGATTGACCTTGAGCTTTGTTAATGGTGATTGCAAATGCTAATCGAATTGGGAATTGCAATCTTTTAAATTGAAAAGGCAGATCTGTTGGAATCATGGGAATGCGAGGAATAAGAACAGCCTCACCCTCAAAAGGCCCTGTCAGGATTGTGGCCTCTATTAGGTTTTCCATTGTTTTTTTTACGGCAAGTCGAGTGCCATTGCAAAGCTTTGGTGGGTTTATGTTACGTAACAATATTATTGGTACGCCTATTTTTAGTTGTAGCACGTGTGGTGGAAACCCTGAAAGATCTATGGAATTTAAAAATTCAGATGGATAATTAACCGCTTCATTTGGTTCCAAAACTGTGTCGACTGACTTGTAAAGGACTGCCTGGTCTTGAATCTTGGTCAAAACAATATTGTTGATTTCGTGGACGTCTATATTTTTGGGTGCGAGAATCGCTCTTTCACTTAGCCATTTATTATTTTTATAATTTTTTAGAATATTCGGAAATATATTTTCAATCAATTCATTTTTGGACGTCACTAAATTACAGAAATCAGCAGGTAGTTGTATACGTCCTGAAATTGAGTCTACTGGGAGCTTTCCGTTTCCCATTGCTAGCAATTGATCTGAAAATGTTTGACCAGAGTCATCGTTTTGCAATCGGACACGCATATTTGTAGTTAATTTTAATGTTTTTACGTGTGCCCATAAATTAGAATTTTTCAGGCAAGCATTCATTTCGTCTGCAGGAGTTGATCTAGGTATTATAGGTAATGTTTGCCTGAAATCTCCTGCAAGCAATATTAATGTGCTGCCAAAGGGTTTCGAATTCCCTCTTAAATCTTTCAAGCATTGATCCAGAGCCTCGAGCGATTTTTTGTGTGCCATTGTGCACTCATCCCAAATAATAAGTTTGCATTGCTGCAATACTTTACCCATCCCAGATGATTTGGAAATATTGCACGTGGGAGTTTCTGTAGAATGCAAGTTCAGAGGCAATTTCAAAGCGGAATGAGCAGTTCTTCCACCAGGCAGCAATGTTGCGGCTATTCCGGACGACGCAATTGCCAACGCTATATCATTTTTAGATCGAATTGATGCCAGAATCAGTTTTATCACAAACGTTTTACCAGTACCTCCTGGCGCATCCAAAAAGAAAATTTCTCCAACGTTGTTATCGACACAATGCATTATCGTATCATAAATGTCTTTTTGTTCCGACGTTAACTTGGAAATGTTATTTTGTAGATACGACAATAGATCACTCGTACTGTAACTTTGTTCACGATCCAATTCTACACATGTCGAAACAGCAGCGATACGGTTAGGTGAAGGCATTCCCAAACCCTGAAGAGGTTTGTTTGCCATACTTATGCAAATATCTTCTATAACAACTAAAGTGTAGTTATAAATTTCTGGTGTAAAATCAAAAGTCATGTCTGACGTCTCTAACTGTTTTCGATGAAGTATATCTTCGGACATTTTTGACTTATATTTTTCCCATAAATCTGTAGGAGCTGATGGAGAGCAAGTTGTTAAAATGATGCCAAACAATGCACGAATTTGACTTGGGGTTGACGTTTCGCACGCGTCATTGATGCAGTTATCCCAGTGTTGGTCATTCTCCAATAAATTCAGAGCTTGGCATGCACTACGGTAAGTGTCATGCATAGTACCATTTACAGTCCTCAAATACTCAAGGGATGTCGGACCGGGTACATTCACCAAAAGCAGGCGTAGAAAGAAGCATTCATGTTGATTGGGGTGAACGGTGTAGAGTCTTCCTATCGTGGTATCTTTGAAGATGGTAGGTTGGCCGTCGACTGACTTACCCTGTTTTCGACGTTCAAATACTTTATTTTTAGTATTCCACGTGTAATACGAAGGCACTTCAGTATACAGCAGTTTTTTTCGCAAAAGAATCATTTTTGCAAAGCGAAAAAAAAGCTGTTAATGTTGTATCCGGTGGATTCAGGACTCTTTGTTGCACGTTGGTTTCCGTGAAATAAACACGTTGACCATTCTGTAAATGTACCGCTAAGTGAACAACAGCTGGACTACGTTCATGTATCGGAAATGAAAGAATTCGCCAAACAGCTTCATTACTGCTTATGTATCTTCCAGCCTGATATTCTACGATTTCATCGAAATCTTTGATTTCGGACTGCAAGCCAAAAACTGCCATGTCACTGCCTTTGTTGACGTATTTACATATATATTTGATTGCCTTTACGGAGTTACAGTATTCAACGTTTATGTGTGCATTAAATGTTTTTGATAATAAAGGGGAATATGGAACAACCCACTGGTTATCTACTTCGATGGTGGTACCGTTACGCTTCTTATTATTGCTGTTTTACCGCCATCTTCAGTAGATCTTCTTCTATATTGTGGGTAACCATCATTGCCAGTAATTGTTTTGGGTACTAAAAGTCGAGGATATTGCTTTGTGCACCTTCCTTTGGCCATGCATGGTGAATTTTCGTTCAGTGCACCGCAAGGTCCATGTATCTTATTTTTTACAATAATATCATGTAACCCCTTATCGACATTTTTATCAGGTATTTCAGCGGAAATCACATCATCAATTTCGTTTGAAGTAATTTTTATTATGTAGCCAGATTAGTATATGTGCGTGTGGCAAACCTCGTTTTTGCCATTCCACTGAGTACATCCAGCATCGCACTGACCCAAACACTTCATGTTTTACAAGGTAGTTTATCAGTGATTTCAACTTTTGCCGGAAGACACGTGCCGTAATGTCATGCCTATGAACCGCCGATTGTCCTTGAAGTAAAAGCTGCAGTATCTCGTCCCAAGATTGATTACATGTAAATGTAATAAATAAATCTGGACGACCATAGAGACGAACATACGCAATAGCATCTTGAGCATATTCATGCATATGACGGGGACT
>NW_027063099.1:0-44821 GCF_032884065.1 Artemia franciscana
AACGTAGCTATTACCCTCGAGAACTAAAACTTTTGAAATAGGAAAGAGCCTTTAATCACATTCTTTACCACTTGCAATCATACCCTCGAAACTAAAACTTACCCTAAAAACTAAAACTTACCCTCGAAACTAAAACTTTTGAAATAGGAAAAAAGCCTTTAATCACATTCTTTACCATTTGCAATCATAGAATAGTCTAATATCTTCATTTTTTCAACATACGTAGCTATTACCCTCGAAAACTAAAACTTTTGAAATAGGAAAAGAGCCTTTAATCACATTCTTTACCACTGCAATCATACCCTCGAAAACTAAAACTTACCCTAAAAACTAAAACTTACCCTCGAAAACTAAAACTTTTGAATAGGAAAAGAGCCTTTAATCACATTCTTTACCATGTGCTATCATAAAATTGTCGAATATTTTCATTTTTTCAACATACGTAGCTCTTACTCTCAAAAACTAAAACTTTTGAAATAGGAAAAGAGCCTTTAATCACATTCTTTACCATTTACAATCATAAAATAGTCTAATATCTTCATTTTTTCAACATACGTAGCTATTACCCTCGAAAACTAAAACTTTTGAAATAGGAAAAGAGCCTTAATCACATTCTTTACCACTTGCAATCATACCCTCGAAAACTAAAACTAACCTCGAAAACTAAAACTTACCTCGAAAACTAAAACTTTTGAAATAGGAAGAGAGCCTTTAATCACATTCTTTACCATTTGCAATCATAAAATAGTCTAATATCTTCATTTTTACTACATACGTAGCTATTACCCTCGAAAACTAAAACTTTTGAAATAGGAAAAGAGCCTTTAATCACATTCTTTACCATGTACAATCATAAAAAAGTCTAATATCTTCATTTTTTCCACAGACATAGCTATTACCCTTGAAAACTAAAACTTTTGAAATAGGAAAAGAGGCTTTAATCACATTCTTTACCATTTGCAATCATAAAATAGTCTAATATCTTCATTTTTTCAACATACGTAGCTATTACCCTCGAAAACTAAAACTTTTGACATAGGAAAAGAGCCTTTAATCACATTCTTTACCATTTGCAATCATAAAATTGTCTAATATCTTCATTTTTTCAACATACGTAGCTATTACCCTCGAAATCTAAAACTTTTGAAATAGGAAAAGAGCCTTTAATCACATTCTTTACCATTTGCAATCATAAAATAGTCTTAGATCTTCATTTTTTCAACATACGTAGCTATTACCCTCGAAAACTAAAACTTTTGAAATAGGAAAAGAGCCTTTAATCACATTATTTACCATGTGCAATCATAAAATTGTCTAATATCATAATTTTTTCAACATACGTAGCTATTACCCTCAAAAACTAAAACTTTTGACATAAGAAAAGAGCCTTTAATCACATTCTTTACCATATGCAATCATAAAATAGTCTAATATCTTCATTTTTTCCACAGACATAGCTATTACCCTCGAAAACTAAAACTTTTGACATAGGAAAAGAGCCTTTAATCACATTCTTTACCATGTGCAATCATAAAATAGTCTAATATCTTCATTTTTTCCACAAACATAGCTATTACCCTCGAAAACTAAAACTTTTGAAATAGGAAAAGAGCCTTTAATCAAATTCTTTACCATTTGCAATCATAAAATAGTCTAATATCTCATTTTTTTCAACATACGTAGCTATTACCCTCGAAACCTAAACTTTTGACATAGGAAAAGAGCCTTTAATCACATTCTGTACCATTTGCAATCATAAAATAGTCTAATATCTTCATTTTTTTCAACATACGTAGCTATTACCCTCGAAAATTAAAACTTTTGACATAGGAAAAGAGCCTTTAATCACATTCTTTACCATATGCAATCATAAAATTGTCTAATATCTTCATTTTTTCAACATACGTAGCTCTTACCCTCGAAAACTAAAACTTTTGAAATAGGAAAAGAGCCTTTAATCACATTCTTTACCATTTGCAATCATAAAATAGTCTAATATCTTCATTTTTTCAACATACGTAGCTATTTACCTCGAAAACTAAAACTTCTGACATAGGAAAAGAGCCTTTAATCACATTCTTTACCATTTGCAATCACAAAATAGTCTAATATCTACATTTTTTCAACATACGTAGCTATTACCCTCGAAAACTAAAACTTTTGACATAGGAAAACAGCCTTTAATCACATTCTTTACCATTTGCAATCATAAAATAGTCTAATATCTTCATTTTTTCAACATATGTAGCTAGTACCCTCGAAAACTAAAACTTTTGAAATAGGAAAAGAGCCTTTAATCACATTCTTTACCATTTGCAATCATAAAATAGTCTAATATCTTCATTTTTTCAACATACGTAGCTATTACCCTCGAAAACTAAAACTTTTGACATAGGAAAAGAGCCTTTAATCACATTCTTTACCATTTGCAATCATAAAATAGTCTAATATCTTCATTTTTTCACCATACTTAGCTATTACCCTCGAAAACTACAACTTTTGAAATAGGAAAAGAGCCTTTAATCACATTCTTTACGATTTGCAATCATAAAATAGTCTAATATCTTCATTTTTTCAACATACGTAGCTATTACCCTCAAAAACTAAACTTTTGACATCGGAAAAGAGCCTTTAATCACATTCTTTACCATTTGCAATCATAAAATAGTCTAATATCTTCATTTTTTCAACATACGTAGCTATTACCCTCGAAAACTAAAACTTTTGAAATAGGAAAAGAGCCTTTAATCACATTCTTTACCATTTGCAATCATAAAATAGTCTATATCTTCATTTTTTCAACATACGTAGCTATTACCCTCGAAAACTAAAACCTTTGAAATAGGAAAAGAGCCTTTAATCACATTCTTTACCATTTGCAAAAAACGTATATCTGGCCTAATTTACGAGGAAACCAGAGGTGTTCTTAAACTTCTTTTCGAATATGTTATTCGTGACGCTGTCACCTACACAGAACATGGAAAGAGAAAGACAGTAACTGCAATGGATGTAGTCTACGCTCTGTAGCGTCAAGGTCGTACATTGTATGGCCTGGGTGGTTAATGGTCCCCCTGAACTGTCCCCCTACCAAACGGCCTTTTTAAAGGCCACCAAATCTTTTAGACACTTTCTAGCTGTAAAGTCTGCCAAGCCCACAGCGCCGGAGTAACATTAAAACTTAAAACAAACAAAAATTACTCCTTATATGAAAAGGGCTTTTCCTCCTCAACGCCAGGCTCTTTACGCTAAAGTTTCTTACTGTTTTAAAAATAGAGTTAAGAGAAAGAGTCAAACTTTAGCGAAAAGAGCGAGGCGCTGAGGAGGAAAAGCCCCATTCATATACGGAGTAATTTCTGTTTGTTTTAAGTTTTAATGTTGCTTAATAATAAGTTTGAATTTTTATTTAATCTCGTACAAGAAAAAAGTGGATGCCATGGATATTCTGTGGTAGCCACAATACTTGGCTGGGTAGAGAATTTAATGTGGCGAAACCCTATAGGAAAGTGTATTCTCCTGATGAACCCTTGTTTTGGGCTGTTGCCTCTGAATTATTTGTCTTTATTGTTTCTATTGTTTGGTAAATGACGACTTATACTTATTGACGACATGACTGCCTGTCCATGAATTATTCTTTATGGTTGATTGTGTATGGCTATGCTGTTTGACCTATGTGATTGTAAGGATGAGTAGGGTTAAGGCCGCATTCAAGTGCAGGTCTATATTAGTCACTAATTTAGGAAAACAGTTTTGTTTTCTCCTTCTGTCTCTTCCATGTTTTTTTTTTTTTTTTTTGTGCTGTTGCATTGGTGATTTCTCTTTTCATGATATATATATATATATATATATATATATATATATATATATATAAATATATATATATATATATATATATATACTTGTTTCTAACTACCTAATACTTGCGAATATACAACATTCTTTGCTGTCCCATTGTCTGTGCATATAAAAAGATTGTCAGGTTTACCGACTCTTGAACATGCAACATATAATTGTCCGAGGGAAAACAATCCATATTCAGATCTATACCGCATTTTTCTAATGATTGCCCCTGAGCTTTTTTTGATGGTGATTGCTAATCAAAAATTCCCTGTGTCCCAGTCGTAATTTATATATCCCTTCTGTTCCCTTCCGGCGTCCGTATTATAATTGTGTCCCTGTGCAACAGTCATCCTTTATATTCCCTGTGTCCCGGTCTTTATTTGTGTCAAAGTGTCTCGGTCTGTAATTTTCTTTGAGTTTCCTGGTCGTCATTTATATTCCCTGCGTCTCGGTCGTCATTTGTGTCCCGTTGTCCCGGTTCGTAATTTCTCTTTGAGTGTCCCGATCATCATTTATATTCCTTGAGTCCCGGATGTCATTTGTGTCACGGTGTCCCAGTCTATAACGTCATAAAGTATTCAACGACTCTGGTGGTGCAGCCAGTTGTGGAAGTTTAACTTTTCCTGAGGCGCAAGCCATTACCATTGTTTCTCCATTAAATTTCAAGGCCATGCAATAGGGACTAATTTTAGACGTACTCCCGATTTCAACACATCTACTCAAGCTTTAATCATCAACTGGGCTGTACCTGAATGCTAGGCGATAGTTTTGGCGTTGCTCCCTGTGTCCCGCTGTCCTGGTCGTTATTTTTGTCCGGGTCGTCATTTGTGTTCCGGTGTCCCGGTCTTTAATTTCTCTTTGAGTGTCCCGGTCGTCATTTATATTCCCTGTGTCCCGGTCGTCATTTGTGTCCCGGTGCTTTGTTGATTGTGATTGCTAATAGAACATTCCCTGTGTCCCCGTCTTCATTTATATATCCTTCTCTCCCCCCCCCGGTGTCCCCATTGTAGTTGTTTCCCTGTGTCCCGGTCGTCATTTGTGTCCCGGTGTCCCAGTCTGTAATTTCTCTTTGAGTGTCGCGGTCGTCATTTATATTCCCTGTGTCCCAGTTTCCCGGTCGTCATTTTTGTCCCGGTCGTCATTTGTGTTCCGGTATCCCGGTCTTTAATTTCTCTTTGAGTGTCCTGGTCGTCATTTATATTCCCTGTGTCCCGGTTGTCATTTGTGTCCCGGTGCTTTGTTGATGGTGATTGCTAATCGAACATTCCTTGTCTCCTGGTCGCTTTCTCTTTGAGTGTCCCTTTCGTCATTTTTATTCCCTATGTCCCGGTGTCCCGGTCGTCATTTGTGTCCCGATGTCGAAGTCTGTAATTTCGTCAGTCGTCAAGACATGACGTACGTCAACACACCAACATGACGTTAATCGACAGACACACATACAACTTATTTATATATATATATCTACTAGCTGTTGGAATTTGGTGTCTACCAGCAAATTTTAGTACTTTTATATATCTACTAGCAAATCTTACTAGCAAATTTTCTACTAGCAAATTTTATATATCTACAAACAAATTTTCAATTCTTATTCAGATCTATACCTCATTATTTTAATGACGTGTCCCTTTGTCCCGGTCGTTATTTATATTCCCTGTGTCCCGGTCGTCATTTGTGTCCCGGTGTCCCAGTTTGTAATTTCTCTTTGAGTGTCTCGGTCGTCATTTATATTCCCTGTGTCCCAGCATCCCGGTCGTCATATGTGTCCCGGTGTCCCGGTCTGTAATTTCTCTTCGAACAATCCCTGTGTCCCGGTCGTCATTTATATATCTTCCCTGTACCCCCGTCGTCCCCTTTGTAGTTTTGTCACTGTGTCCCGGTCGTCATTTATATTCCCTGTGTCCCGGTGTCCCAGTCTGTAATTTCTCTTTGAGGTTCCCGGTCGTCATTTATATTCCCTGTATCCCGGTGTCCCGGTCGTCATTTGTGTCCCGGTCTGTAATTTCATCAGTTGACAAACATGACGTCAGTCGAGAAACAATCTCATGACGCATACAGCTCAATCCTTACAATGACGTCAGTCGACACACCTGACGTCGCTCGACAGACACACAGACAACTTATTTTTATATATATAGATATATAGCTGTTGGGGGGTCTCGGGGGGCTTTGCGCCCCCCAAGCCCCCCGCGCTTGTAAGTCGTTACACGCCAAATTAGTTACCTGCCATTGTAGTTGTGTCCCTGTGTCCCACCTGTGAATTGAGATAGATATAAATATATATATTTTTTTAACTACATAAAACTTGCTGGGCTGCAAGTTTTGCAGTTTTGCCACGCTCGGGGGCGCGAAGCCCCCCCCGAGTCCCCCCAACAGCTATATATCTATATATATATAAATAAGTTGTCTGTGTGTCTGTCGAGTGACGTCAGGTGTGTCGACTGACGTCATTGTAAGGATTGAGCTGTATGCGTCATGAAATTGTTTGTCGACTGACGTCATGTTTGTCAACTGATGAAATTACAGACCGGGACACAAATGACGACCGGGACACCGGGATACAGGGAATATAAATGACGACCGGGAACCTCAAAGAGAAATTACAGACTGGGACACCGGGACACAGGGAATATAAATGACGACCGGGACACAGTGACACAACTACAAAGGGGATGACGGGGGTACAGGGAAGATATATAAATGACGACCGGGACACAGGGATTGTTCGAAGAGAAATTACAGACCGGGACACCGGGACACAAATGACAACCGGGACGCTGGGACACAGGGAATATAAATGACGACCAAGACACTCAAAGAGAAATTACAAACTGGGACACCAGGACACAAATGACGACCGGGACACAGGGAATATAAATAACGACCGGGACAAAGGGACACATCATTAAAATAATGAGGTATAGATCTGAATACGAATTGAAAATTTGTTTGTAGATATATAAAATTTGCTAGTAGAAAATTTGCTAGTAAGATTTGCTAGTAGATATATAAAAGTACTAAAATTTGCTGGTAGACAGCAAATTCCAACAGCTAGTAGATATATATAAAAATAAGTTGTATGTGTGTCTGTCGATTAACCTCATGTTTCTGTGTTGACTTACGTCATGTCTTGACGACTGACGAAATTACAGACCTCGACATCGGGACACAAATGACGACCGGGACCCCGGGACATAGGGAATAAAAATGACGAAAGGGACACTCAAAGAGAAAGCGACCAGGAGACAAGGAATGTTCGATTAGCAATCACCATCAACAAAGCACCGGGACACAAATGACAACCGGGACACAGGGAATATAAATGACGACCAGGACACTCAAAGAGAAATTAAAGACCGGGATACCGGAATACAAATGACGACCGGGACAAAAATGACGACCGGGAAACTGGGACACAGGGAAAATAAATGACGACCGCGACACTCAAAGAGAAATTACAGACTGGGACACCGGGACAAAAATGACGACCGGGACACAGGGAAACAACTACAATGGGGACACCGGGGGGCAGAGGGGGATATATAATTGAAGACGGGGACACAGGTAATGTTCTATTAGCAATCACAATCAACAAAGCACCGGGACACAAATGACGACCGGGACACAGGGAATATAAATGACGACCGGGACACTCAAAGAGAAATTATAAACCGGTACACCAGAACACAAATGACGACCGGGACAAAAATAACGACCGGGACAGCGGGACACAGGGAGCAACGTCAAAACTATCGCCTAGCATTCAGGTACAGCCCAGTTGATGATTAAAGCTTGAGTAGATGTGTTGAAATCGGGAGTACGTCTAAAATTAGTCCCTATTGCATGGCCTTGAAATTTAATGGAGAAACAATGGTAATGGCTTGCGCCTCAGGAAAAGTTAAACTTCCACAACTGGCTGCACCCCCAGAGTCGTTGAAGACTTTATGACGTTATAGACTGGGACACCGGGACACAAATGACATCCGGGACTCAAGGAATATAAATGATGACCGGGACGCTCAAAGAGAAATTACAAACCGGGACAACGGGACACAAATGACGACCGAGACGCAGGGAATAAAAATGACGACCAGGACACTCAAAGAAAATTACAGACCGAGACACTGTGACACAAATAAAGACCGGGACACAGGGAATATAAAGGAGGACTGGGGTACAGGGACACAATTATAATAGGGGCGCCGGAAGGGCACAGGAGGGATATATAAATTACGACTGGGACACAGGGAATTTTTGATTAGCAATCACCATCAAAAAAGCTCAAGGGCAATCATTAGAAAAATGCGGTATAGATCTAAATACGGATTGTTTTCCCTCGGACAATTATATGTTGCATGTTCAAGAGTCGGTAAACCTGACAATCTTTTTATATGCACAGACAATGGGACAGCAAATAATGTTGTATATTCGCAAGTGTTAGGTAGTTAGAAACAAGTATATATATATATATATATATATATATATATATATATATATATATATATATATATATATATATATATATATATATATATATATATATATATATATATATATATTTATATATAATATATATATATATATATATATATATATATATATATATATATATATGTGATTAAAGGCTCTTTTTCTATTTCAAAAGTTTTAGTTTTCGGGGGTAAGAGCTAAGTCTGTGGATAAAATGAAGATATTAGACTATTTTATGATTGCATATGGTAAAGAATGTGATTAAAGGCTCTTTTCCTATTTCAAAAGTTTTAGTTTTCGGGGGTAATAGCTAAGTCCGTGGATAAAGATGACGATAATGGAATATTTTATGATTGCACATGGTAAAGAATGTGATTAAAGGCTCTTTTCCTATTTCAAAAGTTTTAGTTTTCGGGGGTAATAGCTACGTCTGTGGAAAAAATGAAGATATTAGACTATTTTATGATTGCACATGGTAAAGAATGTGATTAAAGGCTCTTTTCCTATGTCAAAAGTTTTAGTTTTCGAGGGTAATAGCTATGTCTGTGGAAAAAATGAAGATATTAGACTATTTTATGATTGCACATGGTAAAGAATGTGATTAAAGGCTCTTTTCCTATTTAAAAAGTTTTAGTTTTCGGGGGTAAGAGCTATGTCTGTGGAAAAAATGAAGATATTAGACTATTTTATGATTGCATATGGTAAAGAATGTGATTAAAGGCTTTTTTCCTATTTAAAAAGTTTTAGTTTTCGGGGGTAAGAGCTACGTCTGTGGAAAAAATGAAGATATTAGACTATTTTATGATTGCACATGGTAAAGAATGTGATTAAAGGCTCTTTTCCTATTTAAAAAGTGTTAGTTTTGGGGGATAATAGCTTCGTCCGTGGAAAAAATGAAGATATTAAACTATTTCACGATTACACATGGTAAAGAATGTGATTAAAGGCTCTTTTCCTATTTCAAAAGTTTTAGTTTTCGGGGGTAATAGCTAAGTCCGTGGAAAAAGATGACGATATTAGACTATTTTATGATTGCACATGGTAAAGAATGTGATTAAAGGCTCTTTTCCTAATTCAAAAGTTTTAGTTTTTGGGGGTAATAGCTACGTCTGTGGAAGAAATTAAGATACTAGAATATCTTATGATTGCGCATGGTAAAGAATTTGATTAAATACTCTTTTCCTATTTCAAAAGTTTTAGTTTTCGGGGTAATAGCTACGTCTGTGGAAAAAATGAAGATATTAGACTATTTTATGATTGCACATCGTAAAGAATGTGATTAAAGGCTCTTTTCCTATGTCAAAAGTTTTAGTTTTCGAGAGTAATAGCTATCTCTGTGGAAAAAATGAAGATATTAGACTATTTTATGATTGCACATGGTAAAGAATGTGATTAAAGGCTCTTTTCCAATTTAAAAAGTTTTAGTTTTCATGGGTAATAGCTATGTCTGAGGAAAAAATGAAGATATTAGACTATTTTATGATTGCACATGGTAAAGAATGTTATTAAAGGCTCTTTTCCTATTTCAAAAGTTTTAGTTTTCGGGGGTAATAGCTATGTCTGTGGAAAAAATGAAGATATTAGACTATTTTATGATTGCACATGGTAAAGAATGTGATTAAAGGCTCTTTTCCTAATTCAAAAGTTTTAGTTTTTGGGGGTAATAGCTACGTCTGTGGAAGAAATTAAGATACTAGAATATCTTATGATTGCGCATGGTAAAGAATTTGATTAAATACTCTTTTCCTATTTCAAAAGTTTTAGTTTTCGGGGTAATAGCTACGTCTGTGGAAAAAATGAAGATATTAGACTATTTTATGATTGCACATGGTAAAGAATGTGATTAAAGGCTCTTTTCCTATTTCAAAAGTTTTAGTTTTCGGGGGTAATAGCTACGTATGTTGATAAAATGAAGATATTAGACTATTTTATGATTCCACATGGTAAAGAATGTGATTAAAGGCTCTTTTCTTATTTCAAAAGTTTTAGTTTTCGGGGGTAATAGCTACGTCTGTGGAAAAAATGAAGATATTAGACTATTTTATGATTGCACATGGTAAAGAATGTGATTAAAGGCTCTTTTCCTATTTCAAAAGTTTTAGTTTTCGGGGGTAAGAGCTAAGTCTGTGGATAAAATGAAGATATTAGACTATTTTATGATTGCATATGGTAAAGAATGTGATTAAAGGCTCTTTTCCTATTTCAAAAGTTTTAGTTTTCGGGGGTAATAGCTAAGTCCGTGGATAAAGATGACGATATTGGAATATTTTATGATTGCACATGGTAAAGAATGTGATTAAAGGCTCTTTTCCTATTTCAAAAGTTTTAGTTTTCGGGGGTAATAGCTACGTCTGTGGAAAAATTGAAGATATTAGACTATTTTATGATTGCACATGGTAAAGAATGTGATTAAAGGCTCTTTTCCTATGTCAAAAATTTTAGTTGTCGAGGGTAATAGCTATGTCTGTGGAAAAAATGAAGATATTAGACTATTTTATGATTGCACATGGTAAAGAATGTGATTAAAGGCTCTTTTCCTATTTAAAAAGTTTTAGTTTTCGGGGGTAAGAGCTATGTCTGTGGAAAAAATGAAGATATTAGACTATTTTATGATTGCACATGGTAAAGAATGTGATTAAAGGCTCTTTTCCTATTTAAAAAGTTTTAGTTTTCGGGGGTAAGAGCTATGTCTGTGGAAAAAATGAAGATATTAGACTATTTTATGATTGCACATGGTAAAGAATTTGATTAAAGGCTCTTTTCCTATTTAAAAAGTGTTAGTTTTGGGGGATAATAGCTTCGTCCGTGGAAAAAATGAAGATATTAAACTATTTCACGATTACACATGGTAAAGAATGTGATTAAAGGCTCTTTTCCTATTTCAAAAGTTTTAGTTTTCGGGGGTAATAGCTAAGTCAGTGGAAAAAGATGACGATATTAGACTATTTTATGATTGCACATGGTAAAGAATGTGATTAAAGGCTCTTTTCCTATTTCAAAAGTTTTAGTTTTCGGGGGTAATAGCTACGTCTGTGGAAAAAATGAAGATATTAGACTATTTTATGATTGCACATGGTAAAGAATGTGATTAAAGGCTCTTTTCCTATGTCAAAAGTTTTAGTTTTCGAGGGTAATAGCTATGTCTGTGGAAAAAATGAAGATATTAGACTATTTTATGATTGCACATGGTAAAGAATGTGATTAAAGACTCTTTTCCTATTTAAAAAGTTTTAGTTTTCGGGGGTAAGAGCTATGTCTGTGGAAAAAATGAAGATATTAGACTATTTTATGATTGCACATGGTAAAGAATGTGATTAAAGGCTCTTTTCCTATTTAAAAAGTTTTAGTTTTTGGGGGTAAGAGCTATGTCTGTGTAAAAAATGAAGATATTAGACTATTTTATGATTGCACATGGTAAAGAATTTGATTAAAGGCTCTTTTCCTATTTAAAAAGTGTTAGCTTTGGGGGATAATAGCTTCGTCCGTGGAAAAAATGAAGATATTAAACTATTTCACGATTACACATGGTAAAGAATGTGATTAAAGGCTCTTTTCCTATTTCAAAAGTTTTAGTTTTCGGGGGTAATAGCTAAGTCAGTGGAAAAAGATGACGATATTAGACTATTTTATGATTGCACATGGTAAAGAATGTGATTAAAGGCTCTTTTCCTATTTCAAAAGTTTTTGTTTTCGGGGGTATTAGCTACGTCTGTGGAAAAAATTAAGATATTAGACTATTTTATGATTGCACATGGTAAAGAATGTGATTAAAGGCTCTTTTCCTATTTCAAAAGTTTTAGTTTTCGGAGGTAATAGCTACGTCCGTGGAAAAAATGAAGATATTAGACTATTTTATGATTGCAGATGGTAAAGAATGTGATTAAAGGCTCTTTTCCTATTTCAAAAGTTTTTGTTTTCGGGGGTAATAGCTACGTCTGTGGAAAAAATTAAGATATTAGACTATTTTATGATTGCACATGGTAAAGAATGTGATTAAAGGTTCTTTTCCTATTTCAAAAGTTTTAGTTTTTGGGGGTAATAGCTACATCTGTGGAAAAAATGAAGATATTATACTATTATATGATTGCACATGGTAAAGATTGTGATTAAAGGCTCTTTTCCTATTTCAAAAATCTAGTTTTCGGGGGTAATAGCTACGTCTATGGAAGAAATGAAGATGTTAGACTATTTTATGATTGCACATTTTAAAGAATGTGATTAAAGGCTCTTTTCCTATTTAAAAAGTTTTAGTTTTTGTGGATAATAGCTTCGTCTGTGGAAAAAATGAAGATATTAAACTATTTGATGATTGCACATGGTAAAGAATGTGATTTAAGGCTCTTTTCCTATTTCAAAAGTTTTAGTTTTCGGGGGTAATAGCTGCGTCTGTAGAAAAAATGAAGATGTTAGACTATTTTATGATTGCACATGGTAAAGAATGTGATTAAAGGCACTTTTTCTATTTCAAAAGTTTTAGTTTTCGGGGGTAATAGCTATGTCTGTGGAAAAAATGAAGATATTGAACTATTTTATGATTGCACATGGTAAAGAATGTAATTAAAGGCTCTTTTCCTATGTCAAAAGTTTTAGTTTTCATGGGTAATAGCTATGTCTGAGGAAAAAATGAAGATATTAGACTATTTTATGATCGCACATGGTAAAGAATGTTATTAAAGGCTCTTTTCCTATTTCAAAAGTTTTAGTTTTCGGGGGTAATAGCTATGTCTGTGGAAAAAATGAAGATATTAGACTATTTTATGATTGCACATGGTAAAAAATATGATTAAAGGCTCTTTTCCTATTTCAAAAGTTTTAGTTTTTGGGGATAATAGCTACGTCTGTGGAAGAAATTAAGATACTAGAATATCTTATGATTGCGCATGGTAAAGAATTTGATTTAATACTCTTTTTCTATTTCAAAAGTTTTAGTTTTCGGTGTAATAGCTACGTCTGTGGAAAAAATGAAGATATTAGACTATTTTATGATTGCACATGGTAAAGAATGTGATTAAAGGCTCTTTTCCTATTTCAAAAGTTTTAGTTTTCGGGGGTAATAGCTACGTATGTTGATAAAATGAAGATATTAGACTATTTTATGATTCCACATGGTAAAGAATGTGATTAAAGGCTCTTTTCTTATTTCAAAAGTTTTAGTTTTCGGGGGTAAGAGCTATGTCTGTGGATAAAATGAAGATATTAGACTATTTTATGATTGCACATGGTAAAGAATTTGATTAAAGGCTCTTTTCCTATTTAAAAGTGTTAGTTTTGGGGAATAATAGCTTCGTCCGTGGAAAAAATGAAGATATTAAACTATTTCACGATTACACATGGTAAAGAATGTGATTAAAGGCTCTTTTCCTATTTCAAAAGTTTTAGTTTTCGGGGGTAATAGCTAAATCAGTGGAAAAAGATGACGATATTAGACTATTTTATGATTGCACATGGTAAAGAATGTGATTAAAGGCTCTTTTCCTATTTCAAAAGTTTTAGTTTTCGGGGGTAATAGCTACGTCTGTGGAAAAAATGAAGATATTAGACTATTTTATGATTGCACATGGTAAAGAATGTGATTAAAGGCTCTTTTCCTATTTCAAAAGTTTTAGTTTTCGAGGGTAATAGCTATGTCTGTGGAAAAAATGAAGATATTAGACTATTTCATGATTGCACATGGTAAAGAATGTGATTAAAGGCTCTTTTCCTATTTAAAAAGTTTTAGTTTTCATGGGTAATAGCTATGTCTGAGGAAGAAATGAAGATATTAGACTATTTTATGATTGCACATGGTAAAGAATGTGATTAAAGGCTCTTTTCCTATTTCAAAAGTTTTAGTTTTCGGGGGTAATAGCTATGTCTGTGGAAAAAATGAAGATATTAGACTATTTTATGATTGCACATGGTAAAGAATGTGATTAAAGGCTCTTTTCCTATTCAAAAGTTTTAGTTTTCGGGGGTAATAGCTACGTCTGTGGAAAAAATGAAGATATTAGACTATTTTATGATTGCACATGGTAAAGAATGTGATTAAATACTCTTTTCCTATTTCAAAAGTTTTAGTTTTCGGGGGTAATAGCTACGTCTGTGGAAAAAATGAAGATATTAGACTATTTTATGATTGCACATCGTAAAGAATGTGATTAAAGGCTCTTTTCCTATTTCAAAAGTTTTAGTTTTCGGGGGTAATAGCTACGTATGTTGATAAAATGAAGATATTAGACTATTTTATGATTCCACATGGTAAAGAATGTGATTAAAGGCTCTTTTCTTATTTCAAAAGTTTTAGTTTTCGGGGGTAATAGCTACGTCTGTGGAAAAAATGAAGATATTAGACTATTTTATGATTGCACATGGTAAAGAATGTGATTAAAGGCTCTTTTCCTATTTCAAAAGTTTTAGTTTTCGGGGGTAAGAGCTAAGTCTGTGGATAAAATGAAGATATTAGACTATTTTATGATTGCATATGGTAAAGAATGTGATTAAAGGCTCTTTTCCTATTTCAAAAGTTTTAGTTTTCGGGGGTAATAGCTAAGTCCGTGGATAAAGATGACGATATTGGAATATTTTATGATTGCACATGGTAAAGAATGTGATTAAAGGCTCTTTTCCTATTTCAAAAGTTTTAGTTTTCGGGGGTAATAGCTACGTCTGTGGAAAAAATGAAGATATTAGACTATTTTATGATTGCACATGGTAAAGAATGTGATTAAACGCTCTTTTTCCTATGTCAAAAGTTTTAGTTTTCGAGGGTAATAGCTATGTCTGTGGAAAAAATGAAGATATTAGACTATTTTATGATTGCACATGGTAAAGAATGTGATTAAAGGCTCTTTTCCTATTTAAAAAGTTTTAGTTTTCGGGGGTAAGAGCTATGTCTGTGGAAAAAATGAAGATATTAGACTATTTTATGATTGCACATGGTAAAGAATGTGATTAAAGGCTCTTTTCCTATTTAAAAAGTTTTAGTTTTCGGAGGTAATAGCTACGTCCGTGGAAAAAATGAAGATATTAGACTATTTTATGATTGCAGATGGTAAAGAATGTGATTAAAGGCTCTTTTCCTATTTCAAAAGTTTTTGTTTTCGGGGGTAATAGCTACGTCTGTGGAAAAAATTAAGATATTAGAATATTTTATGATTGCACATGGTAAAGAATGTGATTAAAGGTTCTTTTCCTATTTCAAAAGTTTTAGTTTTTGGGGGTAATAGCTACATCTGTGGAAAAAATGAAGATATTATACTATTATATGATTGCACATGGTAAAGAATGTGATTAAAGGCTCTTTTCCTATTTCAAAAATCTAGTTTTCGGGGGTAATAGCTACGTCTATGGAAGAAATGAAGATGTTAGACTATTTTATGATTGCACATTTTAAAGAATGTGATTAAAGGCTCTTTTCCTATTTAAAAAGTTTTAGTTTTTGTGGATAATAGCTTCGTCTGTGGGAAAAATGAAGATATTAAACTATTTTATGATTGCACATGGTAAAGAATGTGATTAATGGCTCTTTTCCTATTTCAAAAGTTTTAGTTTTCGAGGGTAATAGCTATGTCTGTGGAAAAAATTAAGATATTAGACTATTTTATGATTGCACATGGTAAAGAATGTGATTAAAGGCTCTTTTCCTATTTCAAAAGTTTTAGTTTTCGGGGGTAATAGCTAAGTCCGTGGAAAAAATGAAGATATTAGACTATTTTATGATTGCAATGGTAAAGAATGTGATTAAAGGCTCTTTTCCTATTTCAAAAGTTTTAGTTTTTGGCGGGTAATAGCTAAGTCCGTGGAAGAAGATATTAGACTATTTTATGATTGCACATGGTAAAGAATGTGATTAAAGGCTCTTTTCCTATTTCAAAAGTTTTAGTTTTCGGGGGTAATAGCTACATCCGTGGGAAAAATGAAGATATTAGACTATTTTATGATTGCACATGGTAAAGAATGTGATTAAAGGCTCTTTTCCTATTTCAAAAGTTTTAGTTTTCGGGGGTAATAGCTACGTCTTTAGAAAAAATGAAGATATTAGACTATTTTATGATTGCACATGGTAAAGAATGTGATTAAAGGCTCTTTTCCTATTTCAAAAGTTTTAGTTTTCGGGGGTAATAGCTATATCTGTGGAAAAAATGAAGATATTAGACTATTTTATGATTGCACATGGTAAAGAATGTGATTAAAGGCTCTTTTCCTATTTCAAAAGTTTTAGTTTTCGGGGGTAATAAATATGTCTGTGGAAAAAATGAAGATATTAGACTATTTTATGATTGCAAATGGTAAAGAATGTGATTAAAGGCTCTTTTCCTATTTCAAAAGTTTTAGTTTTCGAGGGTAATAGCTATGTCTGTGGAAAAAATGAAGATATTAGACTATTTTATGATTGCACTGGTAAAGAATGTGATTAAAGGCTCTTTTCCTATTTCAAAAGTTTTAGTTTTCGGGGTAATAGCTACGTCTGTGGAAAAATTAAGATATTAGACTATTTATGATTGCACATGGTAAAGAATGTGATTAAAGGCTCTTTTCCTATTTCAAAAGTTTTAGTTTTCGGGGTAATAGCTGCGTCTGTGGAAAAAATGAAGATATTAGACTATTTTATGATTGCACATGGTAAAGAATGTGATTAAAGGCTCTTTTCCTATTTCAAAAGTTTTAGTTTTCGGGGGTAATAGCTACGTCTGTGGAAAAAATGAAGATATTAGACTATTTTATGATTGCACATGGTAAAGAATGTGATTAAAGGCTCTTTTCCTATTTCAAAAGTTTTAGTTTTCGGGGGTAATAGCTACGTCTGTGGAAAAAATGAAGATATTAGACTATTTTATGATTGCAAATGGTAAAAAATGTGATTAAAGGCTCTTTTCCTATTTCAAAAGTTTTAGTTTTCAGGGATAATAGCTAAGTCTGTGGAAAAATGAAGATATTAGACTATTTTATGATTGCACATGGTAAAGAATGTGATTAAAGGCTCTTTTCCTATTTCAAAAGTTTAGTTTTCGGGGGTAATAGCTAAGTCTGTGGATAAAATGAAGATATTAGATATTTTATGATTGCACATGGTAAAGAATGTGATTAAAGGCTCTTTTCCTATTTCAAAAGTTTTAGTTTTCGGGGGTAATAGCTACGTCTGTGGAAAAATTGAAGATATTAGACTATTTTATGATTGCACATGGTAAAGAATGTGATTAAAGGCTCTTTTCCTATTCAAAAGTTTTAGTTTTCGGGGGTAATAGCTATGTCTGTGGAAAAAATGAAGATATTAGACTATTTTATGTTTGCACATGGTAAAGAATGTGATTAAAGGCTCTTTTCCTATTTAAAAAGTTTTCGTTTTCATGGGTAATAGCTATGTCTGTGGAAAAAATGAAGATATTAGACTATTTTATGATTGCACATGGTAAAGAATGTGATTAAAGGCTCTTTTCCTATTTCAAAAGTTTTAGTTTTTGGGGATAATAGCTACGTCTGTGGAAAAATGAAGATATTAGACTATTTTATGATTGCACATGGTAAAGAATGTGATTAAAGGCTCTTTTCCTATTTCAAAAGTTTTAGTTTTCGGGGGTAATAGCTACGTCTGTGGAAAAAATGAAGATATTAGACTATTTTATGATTGCACATCGTAAAGAATGTGATTAAAGGCTCTTTTCCTATTTCAAAAGTTTTAGTTTTCGGGGGTAATAGCTACGTATGTTTAAAAAATGAAGATATTAGACTATTTTATGATTGCACATGGTAAAGAATGTGATTAAAGGCTCTTTTCCTATTTCAAAAGTTTTAGTTTTCGGGGGTAATAGCTAAGTCTGTGGATAAAATGAAGATATTAGACTATTTTTCCTATGTCAAAAGTTTTAGTTTTCGAGGGTAATAGCTATGTCTGTGGAAAAAATGAAAATATTAGACTATTTTATGATTGCACATGGTAAAGAATGTGATTAAAGGCTCTTTTCCTATTTAAAAAAATTTTAGTTTTCGGGGGTAATAGCTATGTCTGTGGAAAAAATGAAGATATTAGACTATTTTATGATTGCACATGGTAAAGAATGTGATTAAAGGCTCTTTTCCTATTTCAAAAGTTTTAGTTTTCGGGGGTAATAGCTACGTCTGTGGAAAAAATGAAGATATTAGACTATTTTATGATTGCACATGGTAAAGAATTTGATTAAAGGCTCTTTTCCTATTTAAAAAGTGTTAGTTTTGGGGGATAATAGCTTCGTCCGTCGGAAAAAATGAAGATATTAAACTATTTCATGATTGCACATGGTAAAGAATGTGATTAAAGGCTCTTTTCCTATTTCAAAGTTTTAGTTTTCGGGGGTAATAGCTAAGTCAGTGGAAAAAGATGACGATATTAGACTATTTTATGATTGCACATGGTAAAGAATGTGATTAAAGGCTCTTTTCCTATTTCAAAAGTTTTAGTTTTCGGGGGTAATAGCTACGTCTGTGGAAAATATTAAGATATTAGACTATTTTATGATTGCACATGGTAAAGAATGTGATTAAAGGCTCTTTTCCTATTTCAAAAGTTTTAGTTTTCGGGGGTAATAGCTACGTCCGGGGGAAAAATGAAGATATTAGACTATTTTATGATTGGACATGGTAAAGAATTTGATTAAAGGCTCTTTTCCTATTTCACGCATGGTAAAGATTGTGATTAAAGGCTCTTTTCCTATTTCAAAAGTTTTAGTTTTCGAGGGTAATAGCTTCGTCCGCGGAAAAAATGAAGATATTAAACTATTTCATGATTGCACATGGTAAAGAATCTGATTAAAGGCTCTTTTTCTATTTCAAAAGTTTTAGTTTTCGGGGGTAATAGCTACGTCTGTGAAAAAAATGAAGATATTAGACTATTTTATGATTGCACATGGTAAAGAACCTGATTAAAGGCTCTTTTCCTATTTCAAAAGTAGTAGTTTTCGGGGGTAATAGCTACGTCCGTGGAAAAAATAAAGATATTAGACTATTTTATGATTGCACATTGTAAAGAATGTGAGTAAAGGTTCTTTCCCTATTTCAAAAGTTTTAGTTTTCGGGGGTAAGAGCTATGTCTGTGGAAAAAATGAAGATATTAGACTATTTTATGATTTCACATGGTAAAGAATGTGATTAAAGGCTCTTTTCCTATTTCAAAAGTTTTAGTTTTCGGGGTTAATAGCTACGTCTGTGGAAAAAATGAAGATATTAGACTATTTTATGATTGCACATGGTAAAGAATCTGATTAAAGGCTCTTTTCCTATTTCAAAAGTTTTAGTTTTCGGGTTTAATAGCTACGTCCGTGGAAAAAATTAAGATATTAGACTATTTTTTGATTTCACATGGTAAAGAATGTGATTAAAGGCTCTTTTCCTATTTCAAAAGTTTTAGTTTTCGGGGATAAGAGCTATGTCTGTGGAAAAAATGAAGATATTAGACTATTTTATGATTGCACAAGGTAAAGAATCTGATTAAAGACTCTTTTCCTATATCAAAAGTTTTAGTTTTCGGGGATAATAGCTACGTATGTTGAAAAAATGAAGATATTAGACTATTTTATGATTGCACATGGTAAAGAATGTGATTAAAGGCTCTTTTCCTATTTAAAAAGTTTTAGTTTTCATGGGTAATAGCTATGTCTGAGGAAAAAATGAAGATATTAGACTATTTTATGATTGCATATGGTAAAGAATGTTATTAAAGGCTCTTTTCCTATTTCAAAAGTTTTAGTTTTCGGGGGTAATAGCTATGTCTGTGGAAAAAATGAAGATATTAGACGATTTTATGATTGCACATGGTAAAGAATGTGATTAAAAGCTCTTTTCCTATTTCAAAAGTTTTAGTTTTTGGGGATAATAGCTACGTGTGTGGAAGAAATTAAGATACTAAAATATCTTATGATTGCGCATGGTAAAGAATTTGATTAAATACTCTTTTCCTATTTCAAAAGTTTTAGTTTTCGGGGTAATAGCTACGTCTGTGGAAAAAATGAAGATTTTAGAGTATTTTATGATTGCACATCGTAAAGAATGTGATTAAAGGCTCTTTTCCTATTTCAAAAGTTTTAGTTTTCGGGGGTAATAGCTACGTATGTTTATAAAATGAAGATATTAGACTATTTTATGATTCCACATGGTAAAGAATGTGATTAAAGGCTCTTTTCCTATTTCAAAAGTTTTAGTTTTCGGGGGTAAGAGCTAAGTCTGTGGATAAAATGAAGATATTAGACTATTTTATGATTGCATATGGTAAAGAATGTGATTAAAGGCTCTTTTCCTATTTCAAAAGTTTTAGTTTTCGGAAATAATAGCTAAGTCCGTGGATAAAGATGACGATATTGGAATATTTTATGATTGCACATGGTAAAGAATGTGATTAAAGGCTCTTTTCCTATTTCAAAAGTTTTAGTTTTCCTGGGTAATAGCTACGTCTGTGGAAAAAATGAAGATATTAGACTATTTTATGATTGCACATGGTAAAGAATGTGATAAAAGGCTCTTTTCCTATGTTAAAAGTTTTAGTTTTCGAGGGTAATAGCTATGTCTGTGGAAAAAATGAAGATATTAAAATATTTTATGATTGCACATGGTAAAGAATGTGATTAAAGGCTCTTTTCCTATTTAAAAAGTTTTAGTTTTCGGGGGTAAGAGCTATGTCTGTGGAAAAAATGAAGATATTAGACTATTTTATGATTGCCAATGGTAAAGAATGTGATTAAAGGCTCTTTTCCTATTTAAAAAGTTTTAGTTTTCGGGGGTAAGAGCTATGTCTGTGAAAAAATGAAGATATTAGACTATTTTATGATTGCAAATGGTAAAGAATTTGATTAAAGGCTCTTTTCCTATTTAAAAAGTGTTAGTTTTGGGGGATAATAGCTTTGTCCGTGGAAAAAATGAAGATATTAAACTATTTCACGATTACACATGGTAAAGAATGTGATTAAAGGCTCTTTTCCTATTTCAAAAGTTTTAGTTTTCGGGGGTAATAGCTAGGTCAGTGGAAAAACATGACGATATTAGACTATTTTATGATTGCACATGGTAAAGAATGTGATTAAAGGCTCTTTTCCTATTTCAAAAGTTTTAGTTTTCGAGGGTAATAGCAATGTCTGTTAAAAAAATGAAGATATTAGACTATTTTATGATTGCACAAGGTAAAGAATGTGATTAAAGGCTCTTTTCCTATTTCAAAAGTTGTAGTTTTCGAGGGTAATAGCTTCGTCCGCGGAAAAAATGAAGATATTAAACTATTTCATAATTGCACATGGTAAAGAATCTGATTAAAGGCTCTTTTCCTATTTCAAAAGTTTTAGTTTTCGGGGGTAATAGCTACGTCCGTGGAAAAATGAAGATATTAGACTATTTTATGATTGCACATGGTAAAGAACCTGGTTAAAGGCTCTTTTCCTATTTCAAAAGTAGTAGTTTTCGGGGGTAATAGCTACGTCCGTGGAAAAAATGAAGATATTAGACTATTTTATGATTGCACATGGTAAAGAATGTGAGTAAAGGCTCTTTCCCTATTTCAAAAGTTTTAGTTTTCGGGGGTAAGAGCTATGTCTGTGGAAAAAATGAAGATATTAGACTATTTTATGATTGCACATGGTAAAGAATGTGATTAAAGGCTCTTTTCCTATTTCAAAAGTTTTAGTTTTCGGGGGTAATAGCTACGTCTGTGGAAAAAATGAAGATATTAGACTATTTTATGATTGCACATGGTAAAGAATCTGATTAAAGGCTCTTTTCCTATTTCAAAAGTTTTAGTTTTCGGGGGTAATAGCTACGTCTGTGGAAAAAATTAAGATATTAGACTATTTTATGATTGCACATGGTAAAGAATGTGATTAAAGGCTCTTTTCCTATTTCAAAAGTTTTAGTTTTCGGGGATAAGAGCTATGTCTGTGGAAAAAATGAAGATATTAGACTATTTTACGATAGCACATTGTAAAGAATGTGATTAAAGGCTCTTTTCCTATTTCAAAAGTTTTAGTTTTCTGGGGTAATAGCTACGTATGTTGAAAAAATGAAGATATTAGACTATTTTATGATTGCACATGGTAAAGAATGTGATTAAAGGCTCTTTTCCTATTTCAAAAGTTTTAGTTTTCGGGGGTAAGAGCTAAGTCTGTGGATAAAATGAAGATAGTAGACTATTTTATGATTGCATATGGTAAAGAATGTGATTAAAGGCTCTTTTCCTATTTCAAAAGTTTTAGTTTTCGGGGGTAATAGCTAAGTCCGTGGATAAAGATGACGATATTGGAATATTTTATGATTGCACATGGTAAAGAATGTGATTAAAGGCTCTTTTCCTATTTCAAAAGTTTTAGTTTTCGGGGGTAGTAGCTACGTCTGTGGAAAAAATAAAGATATTAGACTATTTTATGATTGCACATGGTAAAGAATGTGATTAAAGGCTCTTTTCCTATGTCAAAAGTTTTAGTTTTCGAGGGTAATAGCTATGTCTGTGGAAAAAATGAAGATATTAGACTATTTTATGATTGCACATTGTAAAGAATGTGATTAAAGGCTCTTTTCCGATTTCAAAAGTTTTAGTTTTCGGGGGTAAGAGCTACGTCTGTGGAAAATATTAAGATATTAGACTATTTTATGATTGCACATGGTAAAGAATGTGATTAAAGGCTCTTTTCCTATTTCAAAAGTTTTAGTTTTCGGGGGTAATAGCTACGTCCGGGGGAAAAATGAAGATATTAGACTATTTTATGATTGGACATGGTAAAGACTTTGATTAAAGGCTCTTTTCCTATTTCACGCATGGTAAAGAATGTGATTAAAGGCTGTTTTCCTATTTCAAAAGTTGTAGTTTTCGAGGGTAATAGCTTCGTCCGCGGAAAAAATGAAGATATTAAACTATTTCATTATTGCACGTGGTAAAGAATCTGATTAAAGGCCCTTTTCCTATTTCAAAAGTTTTAGTTTTCTGGGGTAATAGCTACGTCTGTGGAAAAAATGAAGATATTAGACTATTTTATGATTGCACATGGTAAAGAACCTGATTAAAGGCTCTTTTCCTATTTCAAAAGTAGTAGTTTTCGGGGGAAATAGCTACGTCCGTGGAAAAAATGAAGATATTAGACTATTTTATGATTGCACATGGTAAAGAATGTGAGTAAAGGCTCTGTCCCTATTTCAAAAGTTTTAGTTTTCGGGGGTAAGAGCTATATCTGTGGAAAAAATGAAGATATTAGACTATTTGATGATTGCACATGGTAAAGAATGTGATTAAAGGCTCTTTTCCTATTTCAAAAGACTTTATTTTTGAGGGTAATAGCTATGTCTGAGGAAAAAATGAAGATATTAGACTATTTTATGATTGCACATGGTAAAGAATGTGATTAAAGGCTATTTTCCTATTTAAAAAGTTTTAGTTTTCGGGGGTAATAGCTATATCTGTGGAAAAAATGAAGATATTAGACTATTTTATGATTGCACATGGTAAAGAATGTGATTAAATGCTCTTTTCCTATTTAAAAAGTTTTAATTTTCGGGGGTAAGAGCTATGTCTGTTGAAAAAATGAAGATATTAGACTATTTTATGATTGCACATGGTAAAGAATTTGATTAAAGGCTCTTTTCCTATTTAAAAAGTGTTAGTTTTGGGGGATAATAGCTTCGTCCCTGGAAAAAATGAAGATATTAAACTATTTCACGATTACACATGGTAAAGAATGTGATTAAAGGCTCTTTTCCTATTTCAAAAGTTTTAGTTTTCGGGGGTAATAGCTAAGTCAGTGGAAAAAGATGACGATATTAGACTATTTTATGATTGCACATGGTAAAGAATGGGATTAAAGGCTCTTTTCCTATTTCAAAAGTTTTAGTTTTCGGGGATAATAGCTACGTCCGGGGGAAAAAATGAAGATATTAGACTATTTTATGACTGGACATGGTAAAGAATTTGATTAAAGGCTCTTTTCCTATTTCACGCATGGTAAAGAATGTGATTAAAGGCTCTTTTCCTATTTCAAAAGTTTTAGTTTTCGGGGGTAATAGCTACGTTTTTGGAAAAAATGAAGATATTAGACTATTTTATGATTGCACATGGTAAAGAACCTGATTAAAGGCTCTTTTCCTATTTCAAAAGTAGTAGTTTTCGGGGGTAATAGCTACGTCCGTGGAAAAAATGAAGATATTAGACTATTTTATGATTGCACATGGTAAAGAATGTGAGTAAAGGCTCTTTCCCTATTTCAAAAGTTTTAGTTTTTGGGGGTAAGAGCTATGTCTGTGGAAAAAATGAAGATATTAGACTATTTTATGATTGCACATGGTAAAGAATGTGATTAAAGGCTCTTTTCATATTTCAAAAGTTTTAGTTTTTGGGGGTATTAGCTACGTCTGTGGAAAAAATGAAGATATTAGACTATTTTATGATTGTACATGGTAAAGAATCTGATTAAAGGCTCTTTTCCTATTTCAAAAGTTTTAGTTTTCGGGTTTAATAGCTACGTCGGTGGAAAAAATGAAGATATTAGACTATTTTACGATAGCACATTGTAAAGAATGTGATTAAAGGCTCTTTTCCTATTTCAAAAGTTTTCGTTTTCGGGGGTAATAGCTAAGTCAGTGGAAAAAGATGACGATATTAGACTATTTTATGATTGCACATGGTAAAGAATGTGATTAAAGGCTCTTTCCCTATTTCAAAAGTTTTAGTTTTTGGGGGTAAGAGCTATGTCTGTGGAAAAAATGAAGATATTAGACTATTTTATGATTGCACATGGTAAAGAATGTGATTAAAGGCTCTTTTCATATTTCAAAAGTTTTAGTTTTCGGGGGTATTAGCTACATCTGTGGAAAAAATGAAGATATAAGACTATTTTATGATTGTACATGGTAAAGAATCTGATTAAAGGCTCTTTTCCTATTTCAAAAGTTTTAGTTTTCGGGTTTAATAGCTACGTCGGTGGAAAAAATGAAGATATTAGACTATTTTACGATAGCACATTGTAAAGAATGTGATTAAAGGCTCTTTTCCTATTTCAAAAGTTTTAGTTTTCGGGGGTAATAGCTAAGTCAGTGGAAAAAGATGACGATATTAGACTATTTTATGATTGCACATGGTAAAGAATGTGATTAAAGGCTCTTTTCCTATTTCAAAAGTTTTAGTTTTCGGGGGTAATAGCTACGTCTGTGGAAAATATTAAGATATTAGACTATTTTATGATTGCACATGGTAAATAATGTGATTAAAGGCTCTTTTCCTATTTCAAAAGTTTTAGTTTTCGGGGATAATAGCTACGTCCGGGGGAAAAATGAAGATATTAGACTATTTTATTATTGGACATGGTAAAGAATTTGATTAAAGGCTCTTTTCCTATTTCACGCATGGTAAAGAATGTGATTAAAGGCTCTTTTCCTATTTCAAAAGTTGTAGTTTTCGAGGGTAATAGCTTTGTCCGCGGAAAAAACGAAGATATTAAACTATTTCATGATTGCACATGGAAAAGAATCTGATTAAAGGCTCTTTTCCTATTTCAAAAGTTTTAGTTTTCGGGGGTAATAGCTACGTCTTTGGAAAAAATGAAGATATTAGACTATTTTATGATTGCACATGGTAAAGAACCTGATTAAAGGCTCTTTTCCTATTTCAAAAGTAGTAGTTTTCGGGGGTAATAGCTACGTCCGTGGAAAAAATGAAGATATTAGACTATTTTATGATTGCACATGGTAAAGAATGTGAGTAAAGGCTCTTTCCCTATTTCAAAAGTTTTAGTTTTTGGGGGTAAGAGCTATGTCTGTGGAAAAAATGAAGATATTAGACTATTTTACGATAGCACATTGTAAAGAATGTGATTAAAGGCTCTTTTCCTATTTCAAAAGTTTTAGTTTTCGGGGGTAATAGCTAAGTATGTTGAAAAAATGAAGATATTAGACTATTTTATCATTGCACATGGTAAAGAATCTGATTAAAGACTCTTTTCCTATTTCAAAAGTTTTAGTTTTCGGGGGGAATAGCTACGTCTGTGGGAAAAATGAAGATATTAGACTATTTTATGATTGCACATGGTAAAGAATTTGATTAAAGGCTCTTTTCCTATTTCAAAAGTTTTAGTTTTCGGGGGTAATAGCTACGTATGTTGAAAAAATGAAGATATTAGACTATTTTATGATTGCACATGGTAAAGAATCTGATTAAAGACTCTTTTCCTATTTCAAAAGTTTTAGAGCTTTTAATCATATTCTTTACCATATGCAATCATAAAATTGTCTAATCTCTTCATTTTTTCCACAGACATAGCTATTACCCTCGAAAACTACCATGTGCAATCATAAAATATTCTAATATCTTCATTTTTTCCACAGACCTAGCAATTACCCTCGAAAACTAAAACTTTTGAAATAGGAAAAGAGCTTTTAATCACATTCTTTACCATTTGCAATCATAAAATAGTCTAATATCTTCATTTTTTCAACATACGTAGCTATTACCCTCGAAAACTAAAACTTTTGAAATAGGAAAAGAGCCTTTAATCACATTCTTTACCATTTGCAATCATAAAATAGTCTAAAATCTTCATTTTTTCAACATACATAGCTATTACCCCCGAAAACTAAAACTTTTGAAATAGGAAAAGAGCCTTTAATCACATTCTTTACCATTTGCAATCATAAAATAGTCTAATATCTTTATTTTTTCAACATACATAGCTATTACCTTCGAAAACTAAAACTTTTGACACAGGAAAAGAGCCTTTAATCACATTCTTTACCATTTGCAATCATAAAATAGTCTAATATCTTCATTTTTTCAACATACGTAGCTATTACCCTCGAAAACTAAAACTTTTGAAATAGGAAAAGAGCCTTTAATCACATTCTTTACCATGTGCAATCATAAAATAGTCTAATATCTTCATTTTTTCCACAGACATAGCTATTTCACTCGAAAACTAAAACTTTTGAAATAGGAAAAGAGCCTTTAATCACATTCTTTACCATTTGCAATCATAAAATAGTCTAATATCTTCATTTTTTCAACATACGTAGCTATTACCCTCGAAAACTAAAACTTTTGAAATAGGAAAAGAGCCTTTAATCACATTCTTTACCATTTGCAATCATAAAATAGTCTAATATCTTCATTTTTTCAACATACGTAGCTATTATCCCGAACACTAAAACTTTTGAAATAGGAAAAGAGCCTTTAATCACATTCTTTACCATTTGTAATCATAAAATAGTCTAATGTCTTCATTTTTTCAACATACGTAGCTATTACCCTCGAAAACTAAAACTTTTGACATAGGAAAAGAGCCTTTAATCACATTCTTTAACATTTGCAATCATAAAATAGTCTAATATCTTCATTTTTCAACATACGTAGCTATTACCCTCGAAAACTAAAACTTTTGACATAGGAAAAGAGCCTTTAATCACATTCTTTACCATTTGCAATCATAAAATAGTCTAATATCTTAATTTTTTTAACATACGTAGCTATTACCCTCGAAAACTAAAACTTTTGACATAGGAAAAGAGCCTTTAATCACATTCTTTACCATGTGCAATCATAAAATAGTCTAATATCTTCATTTTTTCCACAGACATAGCTATTACCCTCGAAAACTAAAACTTTTGAAATAGGAAAAGAGCCTTTAATCACATTCTTTACCATTTGCAATCATAAAATAGTCTAATATCTTCATTTTTTCAACATACGTAGCTATTACCCTCGAAAACTAAAACTTTTGAAATAGGAAAAGAGCCTTTAATCACATTCTTTACCATTTGCAATCATAAAATAGTCTAATATCTTCATTTTTTCAACATACGTAGCTATTACCCTCGAAAACTAAAACTTTTGAAATAGGAAAAGAGCCTTTAATCACATTCTTTACCATGTGCAATCATAAAATTGTCTAATATCTTCATTTTTTCCACAGACAAAGCTATTGCCATCGAAAACTAAAACTTTTGAAATAGGAAAAGAGCCTTTAATCACATTCTTTACCATGTGCAATCATATAATAGTCTAATATCTTCATTTTTTCAACATACGTAGCTATTACCTTCGAAAACTGAAACTTTTGAAATAGGAAAAGAGCCTTTAATCACATTCTTTACCATTTGCAAACATAAAATAGTCGAATATCTTCATTTTTTCAACATACGTAGCTATTACCCCCGAAAACTAAAACTTTTGACATAGGAAAAGAGCCTTTAATCACATTCTTTACCATTTGCAAACATCAAATAGTCTAATATCTTCATTTTTTCAACATACATAGCTATTACCCTCGAAAACTAAAACTTTTGAAATAGGAAAAGAGCCTTTAATCACATTCTTTACCATGTGCAATCATAAAATAGTCTAATATCTTCATTTTTTCCACAGACCTAGCAATTACCCTCGAAAACTAAAACTTTTGAAATAGGAAAAGAGCCTTTAATCACATTCTTAATCATAAAATAGTCTAATATCTTCATTTTTTCAACATACGTAGCTATTACCCTCGAAAACTAAAACTTTTGAAATAGGAAAAGAGCCTTTAATCACATTCTTTACCATTTGCAATCATAAAATAGTCTAATATCTTCATTTTTTCAACATACGTAGCTATTACCCTCGAAAACTAAAACTTTTGACATAGGAAAAGAGCCTTTAATCACATTCTTTACCATTTGAAATCATAAAATAGTCTAATATCTTCATTTTTTCAACATACGTAGCTATTACCCTCGAAAACTAAAACTTTTGAAATAGGAAAAGAGCCTTTAATCACATTCTTTACCATGTGCAATCATAAAATAGTCTAATATCTTCATTTTTTCCACAGACAAAGCTATTACCCTCGAAAACTAAAACTTTTGACATAGAAAAAGAGCCTTTAATCACATTCTTTACCATGTGCAATCATAAAATAGTCTAATATCTTCATTTTTGCAACATACAAAACTAAAACTTTTGACATAGGAAAAGAGCCTTTAATCACATTCTTTACCATTTGCAATCATAAAATAGTCTAATATCTTCATTTTTTCAACATACGTAGCTATTACCCTCGAAAACTATAACTTTTGACATAGGAAAAGAGCCTTTAATCACATTATTTACCATTTGCAATCATAAAATAGTCTAATATCTTCATTTTTTCAACATACGTAGCTATAACCCTCGAAAACTAAAACTTTTGACATAAGAAAAGAGCCTTTAATCACATTCTTTACCATTTGCAATCATAAAATAGTCTAATATCTTCATTTTTTCAACAAACGTAGCTATTACCCTCGAAAACTAAAACTTTTGACATAGGAAAAAAGCCTTTAATCACATTCTTTACCATTTGCAATCATAAAATAGTCTAATATCTTAATTTTTTCAACATGCGTAGCTATTACCCTCGAAAACTAAAACTTTTGACATAGGAAAAGAGCCTTTAATCACATTCTTTACCATGTGCAATCATAAAATAGTCTAATATCTTCATTTTTTCCACAGACATACCTATTACCCTCGAAAACTAAAACTTTTGAAATAGGAAAAGAGCCTTTAATCACATTCTTTACCATGTGCAATCAAAAAATAGTCTAATATCTTTATTTTTTCCACAGACATAGCTATTACCCTCGAAAACTAAAACTTTTGAAATAGGAAAAGAGCCTTTAATCACATTCTTTACCATTTGCAATCATAAAATAGTCTAATATCTTCATTTTTTCAACATACGTAGCTATTACCCTCGAAAACTAAAACTTTTGAAATAGGAAAAGAGCCTTTAATCACATTCTTTACCATTTGCAATCATAAAATAATCTAATATCTTCATTTTTTCAACATACGTAGCTATTACCCTCGAAAACTAAAACTTTTGAAATAGGAAAAGAGCCTTTAATCACATTCTTTACCATGTGCAATCATAAAATTGTCTAATATCTTCATTTTTTCCACAGACAAAGCTATTACCCTCGAAAACTAAAACTTTTGAAATAGGAAAAGAGCCTTTAATCACATTCTTTACCATTTGCAATCATAAAATAGTCTAATATCTTCATTTTTTCAACATACGTAGCTATTACCCTCGAAAACTAAAACTTTTGAAATAGGAAAAGAGCCTTTAATCACATTCTTTACTATTTGCAATCATAAAATAGTCTAATATCTTCATTTTTTTCAACATACGTAGCTATTACCCTCGAAAACTATAACTTTTGAAATAGGAAAAGAGCCTTTAATACCATTCTTTACCATTTGCAATCATAAAATAGTCTAATATCTTCATTTTTTCAACATACGTAGCTATTACCCCCGAAAACTAAAACTTTTGAAATAGGAAAAGAGCCTTTAATCACATTCTTTACCATTTGCAATCATAAAATTGTCTAATATCTTCATTTTTTCCACAGACAAAGCTATTACCCTCGAAAACTAAAACTTTTGACATAGGAAAAGAGCCTTTAATCACATTCTTTACCATGTGCAATCATATAATAGTCGAATATCTTCATTTTTTCAACATACGTAGCTATTACCCTCAAAAACTAAAACTTTTGACATAGGAAAAGAGCCTTTAATCACATTCTTTACCATTTGCAAACATAAAATAGTCTAATATCTTCATTTTTTCAACATACGTAGCTATTACCCTCGAAAACTAAAACTTTTGAAATAGGAAAAGAGCCTTTAATCACATTCTTTACCATGTGCAATCATAAAATAGTCTAATATCTTCATTTTTTCCACAGACCTAGCAATTACCCTCGAAAACTAAAACTTTTGAAATAGGAAAAGAGCTTTTAATCACATTCTTTACCATTTGCAATCATAAAATAGTCTAATATCTTCATTTTTTCAACATACGTAGCTATTACCCTCGAAAACTAAAACTTTTGAAATAGGAAAAGAGCCTTTAATCACATTCTTTACCATTTGCAATCATAAAATAGTCTAAAATCTTCATTTTTTCAACATACATAGCTATTACCCCCGAAAACTAAAACTTTTGAAATAGGAAAAGAGCCTTTAATCACATTCTTTACCATTTGCAATCATAAAATAGTCTAATATCTTTATTTTTTCAACATACATAGCTATTACCTTCGAAAACTAAAACTTTTGACACAGGAAAAGAGCCTTTAATCACATTCTTTACCATTTGCAATCATAAAATAGTCTAATATCTTCATTTTTTCAACATACGTAGCTATTACCCTCGAAAACTAAAACTTTTGAAATAGGAAAAGAGCCTTTAATCACATTCTTTACCATGTGCAATCATAAAATAGTCTAATATCTTCATTTTTTCCACAGACATAGCTATTTCACTCGAAAACTAAAACTTTTGAAATAGGAAAAGAGCCTTTAATCACATTCTTTACCATTTGCAATCATAAAATAGTCTAATATCTTCATTTTTTCAACATACGTAGCTATTACCCTCGAAAACTAAAACTTTTGAAATAGGAAAAGAGCCTTTAATCACATTCTTTACCATTTGCAATCATAAAATAGTCTAATATCTTCATTTTTTCAACATACGTAGCTATTATCCCGAACACTAAAACTTTTGAAATAGGAAAAGAGCCTTTAATCACATTCTTTACCATTTGTAATCATAAAATAGTCTAATGTCTTCATTTTTTCAACATACGTAGCTATTACCCTCGAAAACTAAAACTTTTGACATAGGAAAAGAGCCTTTAATCACATTCTTTAACATTTGCAATCATAAAATAGTCTAATATCTTCATTTTTCAACATACGTAGCTATTACCCTCGAAAACTAAAACTTTTGACATAGGAAAAGAGCCTTTAATCACATTCTTTACCATTTGCAATCATAAAATAGTCTAATATCTTAATTTTTTTAACATACGTAGCTATAACCCTCGAAAACTAAAACTTTTGACATAGGAAAAGAGCCTTTAATCACATTCTTTACCATGTGCAATCATAAAATAGTCTAATATCTTCATTTTTTCCACAGACATAGCTATTACCCTCGAAAACTAAAACTTTTGAAATAGGAAAAGAGCCTTTAATCACATTCTTTACCATTTGCAATCATAAAATAGTCTAATATCTTCATTTTTTCAACATACGTAGCTATTACCCTCGAAAACTAAAACTTTTGAAATAGGAAAAGAGCCTTTAATCACATTCTTTACCATTTGCAATCATAAAATAGTCTAATATCTTCATTTTTTCAACATACGTAGCTATTACCCTCGAAAACTAAAACTTTTGAAATAGGAAAAGAGCCTTTAATCACATTCTTTACCATGTGCAATCATAAAATTGTCTAATATCTTCATTTTTTCCACAGACAAAGCTATTGCCATCGAAAACTAAAACTTTTGAAATAGGAAAAGAGCCTTTAATCACATTCTTTACCATGTGCAATCATATAATAGTCTAATATCTTCATTTTTTCAACATACGTAGCTATTACCTTCGAAAACTGAAACTTTTGAAATAGGAAAAGAGCCTTTAATCACATTCTTTACCATTTGCAAACATAAAATAGTCGAATATCTTCATTTTTTCAACATACGTAGCTATTACCCCCGAAAACTAAAACTTTTGACATAGGAAAAGAGCCTTTAATCACATTCTTTACCATTTGCAAACATCAAATAGTCTAATATCTTCATTTTTTCAACATACGTAGCTATTACCCTCGAAAACTAAAACTTTTGAAATAGGAAAAGAGCCTTTAATCACATTCTTTACCATGTGCAATCATAAAATAGTCTAATATCTTCATTTTTTCCACAGACCTAGCAATTACCCTCGAAAACTAAAACTTTTGAAATAGGAAAAGAGCCTTTAATCACATTCTTAATCATAAAATAGTCTAATATCTTCATTTTTTCAACATACGTAGCTATTACCCTCGAAAACTAAAACTTTTGAAATAGGAAAAGAGCCTTTAATCACATTCTTTACCATTTGCAATCATAAAATAGTCTAATATCTTCATTTTTTCAACATACATAGCTATTACCCTCGAAAACTAAAACTTTTGAAATAGGAAAAGAGCCTTTAATCACATTCTTTACCATTTGCAATCATAAAATAGTCTAATATCTTCATTTTTTCAACATACGTAGCTATTACCCTCGAAAACTAAAACTTTTGAAATAGGAAAAGAGCCTTTAATCACATTCTTTACCATTTGCAATCATAAAATAGTCTAATATCTTCATTTTTTCAACATACGTAGCTATTACCCTCGAAAACTAAAACTTTTGAAATAGGAAAAGAGCCTTTAATCACATTCTTTACCATGTGCAATCATAAAATAGTCTAATATCTTCATTTTTTCCACAGACAAAGCTATTACCCTCGAAAACTAAAACTTTTGTCATAGGAAAAGAGCCTTTAATCACATTCTTTACCATGTGCAATCATAAAATAGTCTAATATCTTCATTTTTTCAACATACGTAGCTATTAACTAAAACTTATGACATAGGAAAAGAGCCTTTATTCACATTCTTTACCATTTGCAATCATAAAATAGTCTAATATCTTCATTTTTTCAACATACGTAGGTATTACCCTCGAAAACTAAAACTTTTGACATAGGAAAAGAGCCTTTAATCACATTATTTACCATTTGCAATCATAAAATAGTCTAATATCTTCATTTTTTCAACATACGTAGCTATTACCCTCGAAAACTAAAACTTTTAAATAGGAAAAGAGCCTTTAATCACATTCTTTACCATGTGCAATCATAAAATAGTCTAATATCTTCATTTTTTCAACATATGTAGCTATTACCCTCGAAAACTAAAACTTTTGAAATAGGAAAAGAGCCTTTAATCACATTCTTTACCATGTGCAATCATAAAATAGTCTAATATCTTCATTTTTTCAACATACGTAGCTATTACCCTCGAAAACTAAAACTTTTGAAATAGGAAAAGAGCCTTTAATCACATTCTTTACCATGTGCAATCATAAAATAGTCTAATATCTTCATTTTTTCAACATACGTAGCTATTACCCTCGAAAACTAAAACTTTTGAAATAGGAAAAGAGCCTTTAATCACATTCTTTACCATATTGCAATCATAAAATAGTCTAATATCTTCATTTTTTCAACATACGCTATTACCCTCGAAAACTAAAACTTTTGAAATAGGAAAAGAGCCTTTAATCACATTCTTTACCATGTGCAATCATAAAATAGTCTAATATCTTCATTTTTTCAACATACCTAGCTATTACCCTCGAAAACTAAAACTTTTGAAATAGGAAAAGAGCCTTTAATCACATTCTTTACCATTGCAATCATAAAATAGTCTAATATCTTCATTTTTTCAACATACGTAGCTATTACCCTCGAAAACTAAAACTTTTGAAATAGGAAAAGAGCCTTTAATCACATTCTTTACCATGTGCAATCATAAAATAGTCTAATATCTTCATTTTTTCAACATACGTAGCTATTACCCTCGAAAACTAAAACTTTTGAAATAGGAAAAGAGCCTTTAATCACATTCTTTACCATGTGCAATCATAAAATAGTCTAATATCTTCATTTTTTCAACATACGTAGCTATTACCCTCGAAAACTAAAACTTTTGAAATAGGAAAAGAGCCTTTAATCACATTCTTTACCATGTGCAATCATAAAATAGTCTAATATCTTCATTTTTTCAACATACGTAGCTATTACCCCCGAAAACTAAAACTTTTGAAATAGGAAAAGAGCCTTTAATCACATTCTTTACCATTTGCAATCATAAAATAGTCTAATATCTTCATTTTTTCAACATACGTAGCTATTACCCTCGAAAACTAAAACTTTTGAAATAGGAAAAGAGCCTTTAATCACATTCTTTACCATGTGCAATCATATAATAGTCGAATATCTTCATTTTTTCAACATACGTAGCTATTACCCTCGAAAACTAAAACTTTTGACATAGGAAAAGAGCCTTTAATCACATTCTTTACCATTTGCAAACATAAAATAGTCTAATATCTTCATTTTTTCAACATACGTAGCTATTACCCTCGAAAACTAAAACTTTTGAAATAGGAAAAGAGCCTTTAATCACATTCTTTACCATGTGCAATCATAAAATAGTCTAATATCTTCATTTTTTCCACAGACCTAGCAATTACCCTCGAAAACTAAAACTTTTGAAATAGGAAAAGAGCTTTTAATCACATTCTTTACCATTTGCAATCATAAAATAGTCTAATATCTTCATTTTTTCAACATACGTAGCTATTACCCTCGAAAACTAAAACTTTTGAAATAGGAAAAGAGCCTTTAATCACATTCTTTACCATTTGCAATCATAAAATAGTCTAAAATCTTCATTTTTTCAACATACATAGCTATTACCCCCGAAAACTAAAACTTTTGAAATAGGAAAAGAGCCTTTAATCACATTCTTTACCATTTGCAATCATAAAATAGTCTAATATCTTTATTTTTTCAACATACATAGCTATTACCTTCGAAAACTAAAACTTTTGACACAGGAAAAGAGCCTTTAATCACATTCTTTACCATTTGCAATCATAAAATAGTCTAATATCTTCATTTTTTCAACATACGTAGCTATTACCCTCGAAAACTAAAACTTTTGAAATAGGAAAAGAGCCTTTAATCACATTCTTTACCATGTGCAATCATAAAATAGTCTAATATCTTCATTTTTTCCACAGACATAGCTATTACACTCGAAAACTAAAACTTTTGAAATAGGAAAAGAGCCTTTAATCACATTCTTTACCATTTGCAATCATAAAATAGTCTAATATCTTCATTTTTTCAACATACGTAGCTATTACCCTCGAAAACTAAAACTTTTGAAATAGGAAAAGAGCCTTTAATCACATTCTTTACCATTTGCAATCATAAAATAGTCTAATATCTTCATTTTTTCAACATACGTAGCTATTATCCCGAACACTAAAACTTTTGAAATAGGAAAAGAGCCTTTAATCACATTCTTTACCATTTGTAATCATAAAATAGTCTAATGTCTTCATTTTTTCAACATACGTAGCTATTACCCTCGAAAACTAAAACTTTTGACATAGGAAAAGAGCCTTTAATCACATTCTTTAACATTTGCAATCATAAAATAGTCTAATATCTTCATTTTTCAACATACGTAGCTATTACCCTCGAAAACTAAAACTTTTGACATAGGAAAAGAGCCTTTAATCACATTCTTTACCATTTGCAATCATAAAATAGTCTAATATCTTAATTTTTTTAACATACGTAGCTATAACCCTCGAAAACTAAAACTTTTGACATAGGAAAAGAGCCTTTAATCACATTCTTTACCATGTGCAATCATAAAATAGTCTAATATCTTCATTTTTTCCACAGACATAGCTATTACCCTCGAAAACTAAAACTTTTGAAATAGGAAAAGAGCCTTTAATCACATTCTTTACCATTTGCAATCATAAAATAGTCTAATATCTTCATTTTTTCAACATACGTAGCTATTACCCTCGAAAACTAAAACTTTTGAAATAGGAAAAGAGCCTTTAATCACATTCTTTACCATTTGCAATCATAAAATAGTCTAATATCTTCATTTTTTCAACATACGTAGCTATTACCCTCGAAAACTAAAACTTTTGAAATAGGAAAAGAGCCTTTAATCACATTCTTTACCATGTGCAATCATAAAATTGTCTAATATCTTCATTTTTTCCACAGACAAAGCTATTGCCATCGAAAACTAAAACTTTTGAAATAGGAAAAGAGCCTTTAATCACATTCTTTACCATGTGCAATCATATAATAGTCTAATATCTTCATTTTTTCAACATACGTAGCTATTACCTTCGAAAACTGAAACTTTTGAAATAGGAAAAGAGCCTTTAATCACATTCTTTACCATTTGCAAACATAAAATAGTCGAATATCTTCATTTTTTCAACATACGTAGCTATTACCCCCGAAAACTAAAACTTTTGACATAGGAAAAGAGCCTTTAATCACATTCTTTACCATTTGCAAACATCAAATAGTCTAATATCTTCATTTTTTCAACATACGTAGCTATTACCCTCGAAAACTAAAACTTTTGAAATAGGAAAAGAGCCTTTAATCACATTCTTTACCATGTGCAATCATAAAATAGTCTAATATCTTCATTTTTTCCACAGACCTAGCAATTACCCTCGAAAACTAAAACTTTTGAAATAGGAAAAGAGCCTTTAATCACATTCTTAATCATAAAATAGTCTAATATCTTCATTTTTTCAACATACGTAGCTATTACCCTCGAAAACTAAAACTTTTGAAATAGGAAAAGAGCCTTTAATCACATTCTTTACCATTTGCAATCATAAAATAGTCTAATATCTTCATTTTTTCAACATACGTAGCTATTACCCTCGAAAACTAAAACTTTTGAATAGGAAAAGAGCCTTTAATCACATTCTTTACCATTTGCAATCATAAAATAGTCTAATATCTTCATTTTTTCAACATACGTAGCTATTACCCTCGAAAACTAAAACTTTTGAAATAGGAAAAGAGCCTTTAATCACATTCTTTACCATGTGCAATCATAAAATAGTCTAATATCTTCATTTTTTCCACAGACAGCTATTACCCTCGAAAACTAAAACTTTTGAAATAGGAAAAGAGCCTTTAATCACATTCTTTACCATGTGCAATCATAAAATAGTCTAATATCTTCATTTTTGCAACATACAAAACTAAAACTTTTGACATAGGAAAAGAGCCTTTAATCACATTCTTTACCATTTGCAATCATAAAATAGTCTAATATCTTCATTTTTTCAACATACGTAGCTATTACCCTCGAAAACTATAACTTTTGACATAGGAAAAGAGCCTTTAATCACATTCTTTACCATTTGCAATCATAAAATAGTCTAATATCTTCATTTTTTCAACATACGTAGCTATTACCCTCGAAAACTAAAACTTTTGAATAGGAAAAGAGCCTTTAATCACATTCTTTACCATTGCAATCATAAAATAGTCTAATATCTTCATTTTTTCAACATACGTAGCTATTACCCTCGAAAACTAAAACTTTTGAAATAGGAAAAGAGCCTTTAATCACATTCTTTACCATGTGCAATCATAAAATAGTCTAATATCTTCATTTTTTCAACATACGTAGCTATTACCCTCGAAAACTAAAACTTTTGAAATAGGAAAAGAGCCTTTAATCACATTCTTTACCATGTGCAATCATAAAATAGTCTAATATCTTCATTTTTTCAACATACGTAGCTATTACCCTCGAAAACTAAAACTTTTGAAATAGGAAAAGAGCCTTTAATCACATTCTTTACCATGTGCAATCATAAAATAGTCTAATATCTTCATTTTTTCCACAGACGTAGCTATTACCCTCGAAAACTAAAACTTTTGAAATAGGAAAAGAGCCTTTAATCACATTCTTTACCATTTGCAATCATAAAATAGTCTAATATCTTCATTTTTTCAACATACTTAGCTATTACCCTCGAAAACTAAAACTTTTGAAATAGGAAAAGAGCCTTTAATCACATTCTTTACCATGTGCAATCATAAAATAGTCTAATATCTTCATTTTTTCAACATACGTAGCTATTACCCTCGAAAACTAAAACTTTTGAAATAGGAAAAGAGCCTTTAATCACATTCTTTACCATGTGCAATCATAAAATAGTCTAATATCTTCATTTTTTCAACATACGTAGCTATTACCCTCGAAAACTAAAACTTTTGAAATAGGAAAAGAGCCTTTAATCACATTCTTTACCATTTGCAATCATAAAATAGTCTAATATCTTCATTTTTTCAACATACGTAGCTATTACCCTCGAAAACTAAAACTTTTGAAATAGGAAAAGAGCCTTTAATCACATTCTTTACCATTTGCAATCATAAAATAGTCTAATATCTTCATTTTTTCAACATACGTAGCTATTACCCTCGAAAACTAAAATTTTGAAATAGGAAAAGAGCCTTTAATCACATTCTTTACCATTTGCAATCATAAAATAGTCTAATATCTTCATTTTTTCAACATACGTAGCTATTACCCTCGAAAACTAAAACTTTTGAAATAGGAAAAGAGCCTTTAATCACATTCTTTACCATGTGCAATCATAAAATAGTCTAATATCTTCATTTTTTCAACATACGTAGCTATTACCCTCGAAAACTAAAACTTTTGAAATAGGAAAAGAGCCTTTAATCACATTCTTTACCATGTGCAATCATAAAATAGTCTAATATCTTCATTTTTTCAACATACTAGCTATTACCCTCGAAAACTAAAACTTTTGAAATAGGAAAAGAGCCTTTAATCACATTCTTTACCATTTGCAATCATAAAATAGTCTAATATCTTCATTTTTTCAACATACGTAGCTATTACCCTCGAAAACTAAAACTTTTGAAATAGGAAAAGAGCCTTTAATCACATTCTTTACCATGTGCAATCATAAAATAGTCTAATATCTTCATTTTTTCAACATACATAGCTATTACCCTCGAAAACTAAAACTTTTGAAATAGGAAAAGAGCCTTTAATCACATTCTTTACCATTTGCAATCATAAAATAGTCTAATATCTTCATTTTTTCAACATACGTAGCTATTACCCTCGAAAACTAAAACTTTTGACATAGGAAAAGAGCCTTTAATCACATTCTTTACCATTTGCAATCATAAAATAGTCTAATATCTTCATTTTTTCAACATACGTAGCTATTACCCTCGAAAACTAAAACTTTTGAAATAGGAAAAGAGCCTTTAATCACATTCTTTACCATGTGCAATCATAAAATAGTCTAATATCTTCATTTTTTCAACATACCTAGCTATTACCCTCGAAAACTAAAACTTTTGAAATAGGAAAAGAGCCTTTAATCACATTCTTTACCATTTGCAATCATAAAATAGTCTAATATCTTCATTTTTTCAACATACGTAGCTATTACCCTCGAAAACTAAAACTTTTGAAATAGGAAAAGAGCCTTTAATCACATTCTTTACCATGTGCAATCATAAAATAGTCTAATATCTTCATTTTTTCAACATACGTAGCTATTACCCTCGAAAACTAAAACTTTTGAAATAGGAAAAGAGCCTTTAATCACATTCTTTACCATTTGCAATCATAAAATAGTCTAATATCTTCATTTTTTCAACATACGTAGCTATTACCCTCGAAAACTAAAACTTTTGAAATAGGAAAAGAGCCTTTAATCACATTCTTTACCATGTGCAATCATAAAATAGTCTAATATCTTCATTTTTTCAACATACGTAGCTATTACCCTCGAAAACTAAAACTTTTGAAATAGGAAAAGAGCCTTTAATCACATTCTTTACCATGTGCAATCATAAAATAGTCTAATATCTTCATTTTTTCAACATACGTAGCTATTAAAAACTAAAACTTTTGACATAGGAAAAGAGCCTTTAATCACATTCTTTACCATTTGCAATCATAAAATAGTCTAATATCTTCATTTTTTCAACATACGTAGCTATTACCCTCGAAAACTAAAACTTTTGACATAGGAAAAGAGCCTTTAATCACATTCTTTACCATTTGCAATCATAAAATAGTCTAATATCTTCATTTTTTCAACATACGTAGCTATTACCCTCGAAAACTAAAACTTTTGAAATAGGAAAAGAGCCTTTAATCACATTCTTTACCATGTGCAATCATAAAATAGTCTAATATCTTCATTTTTTCAACATACGTAGCTATTACCCTCGAAAACTAAAACTTTTGAAATAGGAAAAGAGCCTTTAATCACATTCTTTACCATGTGCAATCATAAAATAGTCTAATATCTTCATTTTTTCAACATACGTAGCTATTACCCTCGAAAACTAAAACTTTTGAAATAGGAAAAGAGCCTTTAATCACATTCTTTACCATGTGCAATCATAAAATAGTCTAATATCTTCATTTTTTCAACATACGTAGCTATTACCCTCGAAAACTAAAACTTTTGAAATAGGAAAAGAGCCTTTAATCACATTCTTTACCATGTGCAATCATAAAATAGTCTAATATCTTCATTTTTTCCAACAGACATAGCTATTACCCTCGAAAACTAAAACTTTTGAAATAGGAAAAGAGCCTTTAATCACATTCTTTACCATGTGCAATCATAAAATAGTCTAATATCTTCATTTTTTCCACAGACGTAGCTATTACCCTCGAAAACTAAAACTTTTGAAATAGGAAAAGAGCCTTTAATCACATTCTTTACCATTTGCAATCATAAAATAGTCTAATATCTTCATTTTTTCAACATACGTAGCTATTACCCTCGAAAACTAAAACTTTTGAAATAGGAAAAGAGCCTTTAATCACATTCTTTACCATGTGCAATCATAAAATAGTCTAATATCTTCATTTTTTCAACATACGTAGCTATTACCCTCGAAAACTAAAACTTTTGAAATAGGAAAAGAGCCTTTAATCACATTCTTTACCATGTGCAATCATAAAATAGTCTAATATCTTCATTTTTTCAACATACGTAGCTATTACCCTCGAAAACTAAAACTTTTGAAATAGGAAAAGAGCCTTTAATCACATTCTTTACCATGTGCAATCATAAAATTGTCTAATATCTTCATTTTTTCACAGACAGCTATTACCCTCGAAAACTAAAACTTTTGAAATAGGAAAAGAGCCTTTAATCACATTCTTTACCATTTGCAATCATAAAATAGTCTAATATCTTCATTTTTTCAACATACGTAGCTATTACCCTCGAAAACTAAAACTTTTGAAATAGGAAAAGAGCCTTTAATCACATTCTTTACCATTTGCAATCATAAAATAGTCTAATATCTTCATTTTTTCAACATACGTAGCTATTACCCTCGAAAACTAAAACTTTTGAAATAGGAAAAGAGCCTTTAATCACATTCTTTACCATGTGCAATCATAAAATAGTCTAATATCTTCATTTTTTCCACAGACGTAGCTATTACCCTCGAAAACTAAAACTTTTGAAATAGGAAAAGAGCCTTTAATCACATTCTTTACCATGTGCAATCATAAAATAGTCTAATATCTTCATTTTTTCAACATACTAGCTATTACCCTCGAAAACTAAAACTTTTGAAATAGGAAAAGAGCCTTTAATCACATTCTTTACCATTTGCAATCATAAAATAGTCTAATATCTTCATTTTTTCAACATACGTAGCTATTACCCCGAAAACTAAAACTTTTGAAATAGGAAAAGAGCCTTTAATCACATTCTTTACCATGTGCAATCATAAAATAGTCTAATATCTTCATTTTTTCAACATACGTAGCTATTACCCTCGAAAACTAAAACTTTTGACATAGGAAAAGAGCCTTTAATCACATTCTTTACCATTGCAATCATAAAATAGTCTAATATCTTCATTTTTTCAACATACGTAGCTATTACCCTCGAAAACTAAAACTTTTGAAATAGGAAAAGAGCCTTTAATCACATTCTTTACCATGTGCAATCATAAAATAGTCTAATATCTTCATTTTTTCAACATACGTAGCTATTACCCTCGAAAACTAAAACTTTTGAAATAGGAAAAGAGCCTTTAATCACATTCTTTACCATGTGCAATCATAAAATAGTCTAATATCTTCATTTTTTCAACATACAGCTATTACCCTCGAAAACTAAAACTTTTGAATAGGAAAAGAGCCTTTAATCACATTCTTTACCATGTGCAATCATAAAATAGTCTAATATCTTCATTTTTTCAACATACGTAGCTATTACCCTCGAAAACTAAAACTTTTGAAATAGGAAAAGAGCCTTTAATCACATTCTTTACCATTTGCAATCATAAAATAGTCTAATATCTTCATTTTTTCAACATACTTAGCTATTACCCTCGAAAACTAAAACTTTTGAAATAGGAAAAGAGCCTTTAATCACATTCTTTACCATGTGCAATCATAAAATAGTCTAATATCTTCATTTTTTCCACAGACAGCTATTACCCTCGAAAACTAAAACTTTTGACATAGAAAAGAGCCTTTAATCACATTCTTTACCATGTGCAATCATAAAATAGTCTAATATCTTCATTTTTTCAACATACGTAGCTATTACCCTCGAAAACTAAAACTTTTGAAATAGGAAAAGAGCCTTTAATCACATTCTTTACCATTTGCAATCATAAAATAGTCTAATATCTTCATTTTTTCAACATACGTAGCTATTACCCTCGAAAACTAAAACTTTTGAAATAGGAAAAGAGCCTTTAATCACATTCTTTACCATTTGCAATCATAAAATAGTCTAATATCTTCATTTTTTCAACATACGTAGCTATTACCCTCGAAAACTAAAACTTTTGACATAGGAAAAGAGCCTTTAATCACATTCTTTACCATTTGCAATCATAAAATAGTCTAATATCTTCATTTTTTCAACATACGTAGCTATTACCCTCGAAAACTAAAACTTTTGAAATAGGAAAAGAGCCTTTAATCACATTCTTTACCATGTGCAATCATAAAATAGTCTAATATCTTCATTTTTTCAACATACGTAGCTATTACCCTCGAAAACTAAAACTTTTGAAATAGGAAAAGAGCCTTTAATCACATTCTTTACCATGTGCAATCATAAAATAGTCTAATATCTTCATTTTTTCAACATACGTAGCTATTACCCTCGAAAACTAAAACTTTTGAAATAGGAAAAGAGCCTTTAATCACATTCTTTACCATTTGCAATCATAAAATAGTCTAAAATCTTCATTTTTTCAACATACGTAGCTATTACCCTCGAAAACTAAAACTTTTGAAATAGGAAAAGAGCCTTTAATCACATTCTTTACCATTTGCAATCATAAAATAGTCTAATATCTTCATTTTTTCAACATACGTAGCTATTACCCTCGAAAACTAAAACTTTTGAAATAGGAAAAGAGCCTTTAATCACATTCTTTACCATGTGCAATCATAAAATAGTCTAATATCTTCATTTTTTCAACATACGTAGCTATTACCCTCGAAAACTAAAACTTTTGAAATAGGAAAAGAGCCTTTAATCACATTCTTTACCATGTGCAATCATAAAATAGTCTAATATCTTCATTTTTTCCACAGACAAAGCTATTACCCCGAAAACTAAAACTTTTGAAATAGGAAAAGAGCCTTTAATCACATTCTTTACCATTTGCAATCATAAAATAGTCTAATATCTTCATTTTTTCAACATACGTAGCTATTACCCTCGAAAACTAAAACTTTTGAAATAGGAAAAGAGCCTTTAATCACATTCTTTACCATTTGCAATCATAAAATAGTCTAATATCTTCATTTTTTCAACATACGTAGCTATTACCCTCGAAAACTAAAACTTTTGAAATAGGAAAAGAGCCTTTAATCACATTCTTTACCATGTGCAATCATAAAATAGTCTAATATCTTCATTTTTTCAACATACGTAGCTATTACCCTCGAAAACTAAAACTTTTGACATAGGAAAAGAGCCTTTAATCACATTCTTTACCATTTGCAATCATAAAATAGTCTAATATCTTCATTTTTTCAACATACGTAGCTATTACCCTCGAAAA